>NW_022280306.1:55569-76711 GCF_004355925.1 Anarrhichthys ocellatus
GGGGGGCAAGTATTCTGGTCTCTGCACAAATATCTGCTAGTGGACAGAGCACTGACCTACAGAGATGCATGCCACTGCTCAAACTATTCTTAGTCTTGTCCTTTACATAACACCAGTTACACCCCCGCTGCCGCTGGCTGGGGCAAAACAAAGACAAAGGCAAGGAAGCGCGATTAAACGGTGTTGATGATGCAACTGTTTAGTCACTGTGACACAGTTCATCCCCTTCCCCTAAGACAGAGCGTTTGATGAGGTCATATCATTTTACGAGCCTTTAAATTTGAGTTACCATTGTTCCAAGGAGAGAGGAATGTTGGGGTGACACAAAGACAAGCAACTGAAAAATGTAAGTGCTTGTCTTAAGTTAACGTAGCACAACAGTAGTACAAGAGTCATAAAGTCTCATACATTTTAGCAAACGTTAGAAAGGTATTTCCGTTTCAGAAACATTAACCGTCATGAGCTCCTGGTCACAGCAGTGTAAGCAGCAAAACATCAGGAATAAGTTGAACTGAGGAAGGGTGCGTTGGTGTCACGGCTACTCATCAGCAACAGGATGTACAAAAATAGATGGCCAACGACTTCCCAAAGGGAAATAAGCCATTAATTTGCCATCAATATTCTATTCTACTGTTCGATCGATTATATGCTCAGCTGAGCTGTGTATCAGAGATGGCACTAAGCCAGCTCACTGCCTTTACATACATGCAGTACAACTGCCATAAGTAGGCAAAACACCCCTTCCTGCTAACAAACACTGACACAACCATCACCACACAGCTGGGTATCAGGAACACTGTGCCTATCAGCTCAAACAGACGCTTGTAAGATAAGAAACATGACATGAAACCAGGACTTCTGCTTGGAGACGTGAGCGTCAGCGTGATGGAGAGTTTGAGTGTTGGAGGCAAAGATAAGTGAAGGAAAGGCCAGTCTGTCTATCTCGGGTGGAGCACTGTTGAGAGGCTTCTCTCACTCGGGGTAAAATAAAGGAAGATGCTGCATAGGATGAGTGCAACAAGGACTGATATTTATCAAAGACACTGGAGGTCTTCCTGCTTTGCTTTTAATGGTATAACGGCTTCGCTTTAATATTAGATGTCAAACTCTACTGTGTGACAATATGTATTTTGACTTTCAAAATAAGTCAAACATGTTTTTTGTACAAATTTAGTCTTATTTCCAAATATGTTCAAAATGATGATAAAAAAAAGTCAAGAAAACAGAAGTGATTAGACACCACTTCTGTTTTCTTGACTTATTTTTTAAGACATCAGCAACAACTTGATGGGTAAGAGTGATGTTTTTACAGAAAGGAAGCGATGACAAAACTACAAAAATAAGACGCCAGATGCATAAACCAGAATCATCCTTTACGTGCTGAAAAAAATATGAGAAAAATCTACTTTTTAAAACCTGGGCAGATTAAATTGACGGTATTTAAAGCGATGGTGCATCGTTTTTATCTGCACATATGTATATTTAATAATTAGTCTTTTTTAATTCTTATTTGTTTGAACTTTGGGGCTATGGCTTTTTCAACACGTGCTTCTTTAACACTTAATTTACGAACTACATCTGTTGTTTCAATCAAAAATACTAAATACCTGGTATCATTCCACACACCCGTTATCTTGGCAATGTGCGAATGAACTTAGCTCTCACAAGCCAAAACTATCCTTTCATACAAAGTCCCTTTTGTTTGTTTTGTACTATCCTTTATGAATAACTCAGCAATTATTGCACAGCTGGTGTTATTGCTTCAGCACTAATATAATATTTGAAGAGGATGTCCTATACACTGGACACGTTGTTCTTGTCCAACTGGAAGTGACTTGAATAGAGGCCAGCAGTCGTACTGTAAAACAAGCAAACAACTACAAAACTATCGGTTGTTTCTGAGGGCAGAAGTCCATCAGCCACGGCCACAGGAATTCTCTCCCACTTAGCAGAACAAAGGCAAGCGACCTCAACAGATGACTGGCACTTGCAGTAATGTCAGGAACAACCAACAGGTTGAACAGTGGATGACTTAGGGTTACAAGAGTGACGGTGGCGAGAAAGGGATGTAGGAAATGGAAACAATAGAGCAACTGCACATTGCTGTGACGGAGAAAAGCAATACAAACACACGCAAAAGGGCATGAGTGGCTTGTTTTGCATTTTCAGGGACATTCTTTCACATCATAATGTCCCAACAACATGCCATTAGACAATGTCAGTACAAAAAGCCAAAGGTGACATGTTAGCAGACTAAAGAAACTACATCTTGAGACCGTTTCCCTTTCATCCACTGAACTACTTTACATTAATGCAGCTGATTTCACTAGACAACTTAAAAACACCGACATGGTCACCGATATCTGCTGCTGTGGTACTCTAAAGTTCAAACTTAGCTTAGTTAGAGCAAGTGGTCATTTATTTATTCAACCTAATTAAGTTGAGTCGTGAGTGAGGAAGATATCCTGTGGATGGTGCTAAGTTATACATGCACGCTATGATTTTCCCACACCTGTCATATTGTATTACCACTTGGTCCAAGCTAGGAAAAAAACAAACATTATATACATAAGAACGCTCAAAACATAGACAGAGCACAACACTTCATACTCTGAAAACCAACCCCACTTCGAGCAGTCAGCTGAACAATTTACAACCGAGGGCTGAAAGGCAAAAGATGCCTGTAACTAGATAAAAACATACAATTTCAGCATGTGAGATATGATTTAAGCACCCTGTCTACCAGGGGTGCAGTTAACGAATACTCTCCATATTATATACGTTTATTAATATAATGATGGGACAAGTTGGGAAGCTAATGTTAGCAAGCCAACTTACTGCAGTAAGCTCAAGCACTTGAAAACATAATACTGCATATCTTTCTGATGTATCCACATTCAACCATAACACAAGTTGTTTACTGTCAGTGTAACTTACAGAAATATATTCAGCCTAAAAGTGACATTTAGGAAAAGGAAATTGGTGCAAACATAACAGACGTACTGAGAGTCAAGATCCCACCGTTTCCCCATTCTTCCCGCTGATGTTTCCTCAGTTTTTCCGTTCGGCAACGTAGTTCTGGGTTCTTTACACTCTTGTTCACCACACCGCGAAGGTATTTTTTGGTTGTTTGCTAACACACAAAAGTGAAAAGGAGGCCCTTTCATGTGATATAAAAGTCAATGAAGAGTGAGACATTGTTTTCCCTTCCGGGCTGGACTCAATTGCGCTCCGTCTCTGTTTGGTCACATAATTACAAAGTACAACATTTTGACCTCGTATAATTTTGTCTGCCTCCTCCGCCTCCTATAACTTCCTGCTTCGTGTACAAAATGACCCACATTCTTGCTCCTTCCCCACTGACAGAGTTCGTTTCACTGTGTTCAGTCGACATCAGGCAAACAAGAGCATATGCTGTACCAGAGGCAAGTTTCTCGTACAGCCATAGACGGTATACAAGAACCGGTCAGCTTTCTCCATTAGCGCTGCAGACTTCTGGAACTATCGGACAATGCTCCACTCTCTCTAAAGTATAATCATGGCTGAACCACAACCAATCACGTGTCCATGAACCACAAAGAACTCAACATCAGAGTTATCCGATTTATTGTATGAGGCTTTTACTAACCTTTTAAGCTCAGTAATGAGGAGTACGGTGCAGGGGATGCCCAGAGTCATGAGTGACAATGAGTTGACGACAGGTTTCACGAAGGCCAGCCCAGTGGTGATCCCCGACAAGATGCCGATGACCACTTTGAACCTTGAGCTATATTGAAAAAGCAAAACAACAAACAAAAAATTGCAGCAACTTTACTCTATGAACAGCATTGTGCAATTCAGAGAGGGAGCTCTTCCCAGAAAGCACCGTGACTCACTAACACTCGGTAAACAAGAATCACTCAGCTCCAAGAGGGATCTGAAGGGAATGAGCAGCCATGATGGCTCTGTGACAATGGAAAGAGAAGTAAAGACATGTGATGCAGCTTTTACTGGCGTCAGCTATCTCGGACAGGCCTATTATTAAACTGGGAGTCATAGCAGAGACGACACACCATGCCACTGCTCAAACTGCTGTAGGTCTACCCGAAATGTGAGCTGAACGTGACCTTTGCCTCGTTGTGAAACTGATTTAATGTGAACACAAAGTCTAATTGGAAACAACTGTGATCTCTTTTTTGTTGTTGTTGTGTATGTAACACAACGAATACCCTATCAGACACCGTCATGTGTGTGTACACACAGTTACACTAGCCAACCTACCGATCCCTCCTGAACATCCTGGGTAGGTATCTCTTGGGAAACCACATGGCAATGGCACACATGAGCACCCACAAGATGGCCAACTCGTCCAGCATCTGGCCGAGAAAGCTGAGCGTGGCGTGAAAATATGTCGATCCAATACCTGAAAGAAGATGGACACGCAAACACACAAATGAGACGTCGTCTGAAGATTGATGAGATTGTGTCTCTTAAAAAAAAAAAAAACATTTGACATTATGTCGAAAAGAAAGGAAAGTCAAAGCGATGCACAAGTTAAGACTTAAACAGTTTGTTTCAGGAGATTTCTTTTGTACAGCTGAATTGTTCCCATTTCCATCTATCAAAAAAGTATTTAAAAAACTGATACAAAGTTGCAAAATGTCACCTCTAAATGAGATTACTTTAAATAGAAAATAATTATAGTGACATTAAATGCTTTAGGCAGACAAGTGACTGAACACTGGAATAAACAAGTTAACTCGAAGAAGCAACTTGTAAACCAGCGTTAATGTTACTGGATGTTTTGAAACTCTGTGGAAGGATGGATCAGCCCCTTTGTTATCACGGCCCAACAGACCTATTATCAGAATAATCTGTTTTCACAACAGGAGATTCCTACAGTTCCACGAACTTCTTATCCAAAAAGGGAGCACTGCTGTCAGTCAGAAGTTACTAATCATGACAACCCGTCGGTGTACTCGTACAGAGAGCTGAAACATTTATGTGATTAATTCATTAGTTGGTCTCGCGAGAAAATTATTTCAATGATCAAATGGAACGGTTTAGGTTTCTTCTACCTTCTATTGTAGTAAACTGAATATTTTTTTGGAGTTTTGAGTTAGTTGGACAAAACGAGACATTTGAAGTCGTCACATTGGACTGGATTTGGAAATTATCACCCACATTTTCACTTATTTCTTCCATTTTATTAACAAAAATGAAGCAACAGTTACTCCTTTGGATGAGACATAAAAGCACTCATTAGCACATACAAATCAAGATCAAAAACAATCAATCAAGAAATAAAATCAGAAGCTTAACCAATAATGAAAACAATCCAATACTGTATATGTCCTAGTAGCAGGCAATGCAGTCAACCCTAAACTACATGTTCGACTCCTACCAAACACAGCTGAGGCCAAAACCAGAGAAAAGCAGCTGAACGTTGTTTTCATACTAGAACCTATAGGGTTGTTTTTTTACTACAGAGACAGCTGTAGAGATGAAACCATGTAACTGCCTTCTCTGCTGTGTAACTTTTAACAGCCTCCAGATTCCGAACAATGGATACAGTCAGAGCTACTAGCCCACTGAAAAAAACCAAACTGGATATAATTTGATCACTGGTTTGGAAGACAGATGTTGGACAGGGTTTGATAGGAGACACGGGACTACTCCGATAGGAAAAGAAAAGATTAACACAAAAGTTACACAATCTGAGCATACATGGCCGATAGTTAACGTTCAGTTATGCAAATCGTATTCAACAGCTCCTCAGTTATCAGCCAGTGAAGTCACATCTCAGGAACATTGGGAGGTCTGTCAGGTTGTTGTTTTTTGCTGACAGTGCAACCAGAGTGTTTTCATAGCAGCTGTAAGGGAACTGGGCAGTGTAATCTCTTAACTGTGCTGTTATGTACAGACAGTGGCACCATTTAGGACTCAAATACTGTGTCAAAGGAAATTGAGGCAGTAAGCTTATTCATCCCACCAATGAATAAGCCTAGTCATAGTAAAGTGTTTGTCTTAGAGGGTAAAATAATTCAGGACGACCTGAAGCTAGAAACGTGTACAGAGACAGAGGCCACGGCTGAGGAAACCTGCATACGAACAGTGCTGTTTAATAATGTGGGCGCCTACATACAACTCATACATGTTGCACAATGTTTAATGTACTTTGTATATGTACTCATAATGTTTGTGTATTTTGTCTGACTAACAGTCCAAACACCCAAATATTCTGTTTATCGAGCAGTTTAATATTCGGATCATTTTCATTATTGGTTTATTTGTTGATTTTCTTTCTTGATCAATCATTTTGTCTATAAAATGTAAGAAAATAGTAAAAATGCCGGTGGTAATTTCCAAATACAGTCCATTGAAACATCTTCAAATGTCTTGTTCAGTCCAACTAGCTTTCTAAACCGCCAAAAATATTCAGCTTACTAATAGAAGACGAGAAAA
The DNA here is from genome assembly GCF_004355925.1 of Anarrhichthys ocellatus. Taxonomy (NCBI): domain Eukaryota; kingdom Metazoa; phylum Chordata; class Actinopteri; order Perciformes; family Anarhichadidae; genus Anarrhichthys; species Anarrhichthys ocellatus. The sequence continues at coordinate 62,014 of NW_022280306.1, forward strand.
AACAGCAAATATTCATAATAAAAGAGCCGGAACCACTGACTTTTTGCTTATAAAACAACTAATTTATTAATTGTCAAAACTGTTAATTTTCTGTTAAATTAATTAATTGGCTAATTGTTTAAGAAGCAGTGTAATTTCATACTCAAAAATCAAAAAAATATTTAGCAATCTAGATTGCTTTGGTGTGAGTAGCCTAGTTTTGGAGACGTGTTAGACCTTGTTGAGAGGAACTATGTTCTTTCCACCAGAGTTCCTGAATGAAACTGCTCACAACCAGGTCTGTGGATTATGTACTCAGACATTTCAAATGTATTTTTTTTTTTTTTTTTTTTTTGGGGCACTTTGAGCACCACAAGTCTGAGTGTAACCCAGAACAATCCAAATTGATAAATAAGAACTACAGGCAAGAGGTATTTCTGTATTTAGGAGTTAACTGTTACTTTAAGCATTACCTACAGAAGAAAAAATTTATAAAGTAAATGAAATACTTGCCTGGCCCTTTACAAAATGTATAAATAAAGGAAGAGTTGTATGGTTTGTTAGCTGAGGGAAGTTTAAGCGTGATGAAGGCGATGAAGGTCTCCCACAAAGCAGGTCATGAAAGACATGAAAGGTTAGGTTATCATCATCACACAGAGTGTAGACATTAATGTTAGCTCAGACAACTTACCGACCACAACTAGTAGACTCCATATGAGGTAAATCCCACTGTTGAAATGTGTTGCATATTGGCGGAACAAGCACATTAATATGGGCGGCAAAACAAAAAACAAAATGTTGCTGATCTGAAATGATAAACAAAAGGGGAAAATAAAAAAGCTATGAGCAAAAATAAAATCACAGTCGACTACTGATCGTGTCAATGACAACATGCTTGTCAAAAGTTGATGAGTGCGCGAGCCTCGCTGGCCTTTAACAAACTTGACAGCCAGTGGGAATGAGAAAAGGAACATTTAAAACCTGATGCTAACAGTAAACAACGTGATGCTGAAGCTAAAAAAAGAGGATCATATTGAAAGACAGCAGTGCAATACAAGGAAAAACAAAACGACAGACAAGCTGTGCACTAGAGTTAGTTAGCTGTAACTTATATAGAACTGTATTATGCAAGAAAACAAACATCACACATCGTTAAGCTAACGTTAGAACCGACCGTGTTGTAAAATTCAGCAATGCTGGGGTAAATTAGGTAATTGCCTTCACACCAGTCCACATCGGAGCTGCCAGCCTGCAACTGGTCCCAAAAAATGAGATTGACGTTACTCATGTCTGAACTAGTCCTGCCGGATGGACAGAGCAGACAACAGTCGACAGGAATGGACCAAAAAAAACAAAACAGCACACTTGAGGAAACTGTCTCAATTTCTCAGCTCCGTTGTTCACCGATAGATTTCAACGTTTTGAGACCTGACTCGACGATGTGGTAAACTACAGAAATCGTCGCTGAGCTGCATTTTTAAGCCGCTGTCCTTCCACAAAGCTTGTCGTGACACTCCGCACTGTGCATTTGACAGCTGTGGCCAAAGAGTGTTCAAGCGCTGCAAGAGAGTTCACCCCTATCTGTTTCCTTGTTCAGTGACACGTGACAACACAGCGGCATTGAGTCCGGAAGCAGCCGGTCTAAATAGATTTCAAGCAACTTTACATTTTCAGATGTGCTTTTTTTACTTTGATATGTCACATTTGTTGTCTGGTATTGTGGGCATGCTGACTCACTGGCATGTCTTACTGGTATGAATCAGAGCCACTATAGTCCATGATCGATAATATTGTTGAAGTGCAAAACAAGTCTGTATTATTAACTGCTGCATATCGACGAACTTGGAGACAGTTATTTCATCCAGGTGCTAAATTAACCAAACTGCATTACTTATAATGTCTTAGTTAGGACATTTACAACTCCTTATCTACTTTCTGGCTCCCTCTGGCCGAGGCATGCTCAGTGACTCTATAACATAATATTAATATAATATTTAAATAATATACTTACATGGTCATAACCATTAATTCAGTGACTCTATAACATAATATTAATATAATATTTAAATAATATACTTACATGGTCATAACCATTAATTGATACGATTGATTAGTTGATGTTATTTGTTCATCTTGCTGTGAGTTGTGGGAAAACATTTTTACGTTTCTTAACCTTCACATATTTTGTCTCATATATTTACAGTTTATAAAAAATTAGATAGGCCTTACGAATTTTGAGCTAGGCTACCAATTATGTGTACACCACTCTTGGTATGTGGTTGCTTTTACATGAAACATACATTTTAAATAATCAAGATGAATAAATTAACAGATAATTACCTATATGCTCTATTCATATAATCAGTTTAATGCAGTTGTGTAGGTCGGCATTACCGTTTTATTATGTATTTTTGTGTGTGAAATTATTTTCTTAACCTTCAGCTTGAGGCCAATTGGAAAACTACAGCGGTTCAGTTATCGCGAGAACATTTCAGGCCTATGTGAGACCACGAAGCGGATATCCTGCCTCTTTTCCGTGGCGGACCGTTGTAGGGCCGGTTTAGCAAAATGAAGGTACATTGCTTTCCTAACTCTAAATTTCTGCGTAAAAGCTATTTTCCTGTAAATACTTCACTGTGGTTGATGCCATGTTTCTGAACTTTAAAGCGGAGCAGTTTAATGTAGTTATCGCGGCTCTAACTCTTCGGATGATGTTTGATTACGATGAGAGTCAGCGCTGACGATCCTGTCGGCAAGGGGAGCTGTAGAAACATGTCGGCACACTGAGCGAAATGTGCAGCCTATTCAAGTTCCCTGCAATAAAAAGTTTTCCGACTTTTGCTGCCTACGTTACCTAAATCAGCAGTGTTACCCGAGTTGTCAGTTTACAACGTTATCCGTTAAACTGTTTGTGTTAGTTAGCATTGTCGAGAATGCTAACATTAGCTAGTTGACATAGAAGCTAACAGGCCTCCGAGCCACGGCGTCTCCTTCTGAACTTTAGCTCAGATGCGCTGTCGTTAATGTGACTGCAGGGTGTTTTTTCCCGGTGTCAGGTTCCCACCAGTAACTTCAGTTGTCTCATTTACCTGCTAAACCTATCAGCATTAGGACTCTTGGTAACCTGTCGTGACCCATGAGGAACCAAAGTGCATGTGGTAACAACTACATTGCAACTCTCTCCTTCTCTTTCAGCTGAACATCTCGTTCCCCGCTACTGGCTGCCAGAAGCTGATTGAAGTTGATGATGAGCGCAAGCTGAGAACTTTCTATGAGAAGCGTATGGCCACCGAGGTGCCCGCTGACCCTCTGGGAGATGAGTGGAAGGTAAAGTGTTGTTTGACCTCATAATGTTGTAAGTACTCTGTATAACATGTTGCTGAGTGTATGTGTTGGTTTAACTTGGTGGAAAGATGTATAGATCTATTAAACCTGATGTGGCACACCAGTAGACCCTTTCTGACTGATCTATAGTTATTAAGGGGGGACAGCGTGTTGCAAGAGTAACTGTGGAGCCGCTTACCAGATACGACCAGGTCCAGGATCAGTAGATGGTTGACTGGTATTGCTCTCTCATTGTGTCTTGCGTACACCATCATCAGAAAGATTCTAATGCTGCTGCTCTTATTATAGCCGTATATCCATGGCTGATTGAAACGGCGTCACTAGTTCAATTCCCTCGCATTCTCGAAGCAACTACGAGTTAACTCAGTAACCCTAAATGGAAGAGCGGAGCCGTAACGGCTTGTTTTCTCTACTTCTGCAGGGCTATGTGGTGCGCATCAGCGGAGGCAACGACAGGCAGGGCTTCCCCATGAAGCAGGGTGTGCTGACCCACGGTCGTGTGCGCCTGCTGCTCAGCAAGGGCCACTCCTGCTACCGTCCCCGCAGGACTGGCGAACGCAAGCGCAAGTCTGTCCGTGGTTGCATCGTTGACGCCAACCTCAGCGTTCTCAACTTGGTCATCGTCAAGAAAGGTAATACAAGCGTGGAAATGATACAGCAAAATAAGCACAGGCTTGTTTTGAAATGTATGTTAATATCGCTTGTAAATTATGTTTATGGCACACCAGTAGACCCTTTTTGATTGGTCTATAGTCATTAAGGGGGGACAGCGTGTTGCTAGAGTGACTGTGGAGCTGCTTACCAGATACAACCAGGTCCAGGATCCATGGACGGTTGAACTGTAATGCTCTCTCATTGCGTCTCATGTACACTATAGTCAGAATGACACTAAAGCTGATGCTCTACTAAATGCAGCAGTGTGTTTGTCTTTGATATTGGGGTAGTTTCACTGTCACACTGATGAGAAACTGTCCACAAAGTCTTAATTTGTTTCCATTGATTGTTGAAACTCCTGCAAGTACTTAAGCTGTAGGAAGTGCAATTTGTAAGTGAACTTGACATTAATCAAGTTGATCCTTTGTTAACCTCAGGTGAGAAGGACATTCCCGGCCTGACCGACAGCACCGTCCCTCGCCGTCTGGGTCCCAAGAGGGCTAGCAAGATCCGCAAGCTCTTCAACCTGGCTAAGGAGGATGATGTGAGGCAGTATGTTGTGAGGAGACCTCTCTCCAAAGAAGGTAAGACGGGAGAGTTTTCACTTAAGTCGACAAGTGCTGTTGGATCACTGAATGTAGCTTTTTATGGATTTGGCTTCACTTGAAGCTTGAAATCAATTGAGCTTGTTGTAATATGCAAGGATGACTGAAATGTGAATTTGAAATACTTCCACTATGAAAGCACAGTGGGAATGTTAAACAACTTGGTTTTCAGGGTAACATTGCAGGTGTTTGTATTGAAGCTTTGTCTGGAAATTTGAAATACAGTTGATCAGTGGTGGGTATGCTGTCAGTTACATTTTTGACAATTATAATTGTCAAAAATTATAATTATAATTTTTGTCATGTATCAAGCCTACGTGTTAAATATATTGTGAAACTCAATACTACAGATTTTAAGGACCACTGTACATGTTCAGCCTAATCCTTTTTACAGTGTGAGATCTATACAAACTTCATTCTTCCACTTGTCAGTATTCAGTCTTTTGAATCCTGTATGGCTGAACAGCAAGAAAGTTATCGAGGCCGATGATGCGTTTCTTTGCCAGATAAGACTTTAAAAACAATGTAACTTAATCATTCTTGCGAATTTTGTACTTGTAAGTGTCTTGCTAAGCTTTCTCTACAAAATTGCGGCGACACAGGATGGTGGAAATTAGTTTCGGTCCCAGTTTCAGAATTGTTTCACCCACAATAGCTTGCAAAAATGAACAAATGCTGATGAGCGCAATTCTTGTCAGTTAGATCTTCGCACCTCACCTGCATCTATAAAATCACTTCAGCTGTTGGGAGTGAGGGTGGCCAGTTCACCATCGCCCAACACTCTTTACCACCGTGGTCAATATTAAATGATCCCTTCTCTTTTGGTAGGCAAGAAGCCCAGAACTAAGGCTCCCAGGATCCAGAGACTGGTGACGCCCCGTGTGCTGCAGCACAAGCGCCGCCGCATCTCCCTCAAGAGACAGCGCACCCTGAAGAACAAGGAGGAGGCGTCTGAGTACGCCAAGCTGCTGGCTAAGAGGATGAAGGTAATGTTTAGTCTTTTTCCTTCTCCCTATGTCTTGACATCTTCAATTTTACTTGTATTACTATTATGGCGGGATCGGGTCTTAAAGTTGGGACATTTTGATGGTTGTGGTTTAAACCTAAAACACTTATAAGGACAATGCACAACATTTGTTAGTGTACCTGTGTTTGCCAGCTGGATAATTTCTAACAAGCCCATTTGACTTTACTGTGTTTTGGGGGAATTATCTTGTTTGCAATTTGCTGCTTTTTGGATGTCTTGAAACATTGTACTCACATGTTCCTGCTAACAGGAGGCCAAGGAGAAGCGCCAGGAACAGATCGCTAAGAGGCGTCGCCTTTCTTCTCTGAGAGCATCCACATCCAAGTCAGAGTCCAGCCAAAAGTGAAATCACAAAGTCAAATAAAGTCATGTTTTGCTGAAAAATAAGCCTGTGTGATGTCTTCAGTACCTTGATATAGAGCAGGGGTCCCTAATAGGCGGACTGCGATCCGGACCCAGACGCCGTTGTATCCAGACCAAGGCCCTAAAACCGATAGATAATTATTACATTTTGATGGAGCGCTTCCAATTTAACTGCCACAGATTTTTCAGCCTTTACGGCACTTGTTCAGTGGTGCAAATCGCATCACGTGATGCAGCTCAGCCAATCAAATATGGGTATTCTGACAAGTTTCCTGATTCGAGTGAGATGTACACACACGAGAACGAATAGGAGAATAATGTGAGTCAGATAAGTTATTTCACATGTTTTCCAAAGAGAGAAAAGTGGTCAGAGACCAGAGTCTTCAACCAATAATGGACACGTATAGGTTAATTCTTCCCACGGACAGTTTAAAACCTGTCATATGTTCAGAGACCGTGACGATTATTAAAAGCGGTAATATGAAGACACTACCAGACAAAGCACAATTCTGAGCATACTTACCATCTCACATCTGAAATGAAGACAGAAAATAAACCTAAGAGCCCAATATGATCAGAATCCTAACTCATGAATTCACTTCACAATATTACCAGAGGAAAAGAGCTGAAACAAGTGGTTTAATAACCAGATAGTCCATGCGAACAAACTTAATCTTGTTGGATGAGAAAAATATTTGGCTTTTTTGATTGGCATTGCTTCACATCTGAATGGACTGAATTTAAAGCTGCAGGACAATTCAGTGAAAAGTTTCTAAAACTAAGTACTTAGTTTTAAGATGCACTTTTTTCGAAAGCTGTTTAATCAGTTATTTTTTAATCCAGCCTTTATTTTTCTTGAAATGAGATTCATTTATAATCCATCCAGTTAAATTTGAAAATAGTTAAAATATAATTGGTGTACTTTATTTGATTTGACAGTTGACTACAGACGTTACTACTCGGCTTCTTGAATATGGCACTAAATAGCGCAAGTTAATTATTGTAATGTTCAAATAGACCTTTGCCCGAGGATATTCTCAATCTGGACCTTTGAGTTTTACTTGAATACCCCTGATGGAGTATTAAAAATGTCTAATTGCAGGTTTGCCAGTTGAATTATGGAAGGCAATTAAAACCAAAATTGAGAAATCACTGAATATGCTATACTGTTCGGTAAATAAAATATTTAGCTTTTGGTTGCCATTTCAATATTTGTCTTTTCAGAAACAAGTGCCATTTTAATAGTTCACGGTTTAAATGATTTAAAGAGCTCTAGCCATCAAAAACATGTTTCAAGCAGCAAAATAATACCTCCCATATTTACTTAACATGGGAGGTGTTTTAAAGTAACTACATGATAAACTGCCCATGCTAAGTTCTGCATGCGATATGTCCATATGTACTGGTTACAGGACACCTTGTCTGCCAGAACTAGTCCGCTAGTCTTAAAAGAACAAGAGGGAACAAGTTTCTTCAATGTTCAACTTTAATAAGTGGTTGCACCTGTCTGGGAGCAACCGAATTTAGCACACATACCCAAATAGTTGCATTATAAATCACAGATCACATCTTTTAACATCACACCCATTTTCAAACACAGGCGTCTTGGTTACCCGCCTCATGTAGGAACACTTGGCTTGTGGGTGAACCTGGACCACGGCCTTCTGAGTCGAGCAGCTCTCTGCAGCATTGAGGAACCTTCGATCCTGATAAAACCTGTGGCGGTGGGGTTTAGGGCAGCTGAGGTTGTACATCTGGGAAATGAAGAAGCACACAGACACGAGCTGATGCTGCAAGAACTGAGGCAGCACCTGGGCACTCCAGGATAAGGTCAGCCAGCTGGTCTGAAGGTCCTGAACCCGACCTATAGACCTGGACAATTTCACCCTGACCTGTTGGGAAGAAAAGGTACTTATTTAACCATGCAAGCTAAAATGACAGTGGGTGCAACAGGCCTTTTTCAATGAAGACGTAGGAAAAGCACAGGTGTAAATTAAAGTAATGATACCTAAATTTCATTTAGCTGCTTTGATTTCAGGGTCCTGTATCATGCACGTTGGCTCACTGAAACAGAGCCAATAAGGTTATTAATAACACCTGTGCTGCTCCTGCTGTGAAAGAGACGTATGGCCAACTGATTCAAAACAAAAGCAGCCGAATTGAGTTGCAAGTATTGAAAAAAAAAAAAAAGTCAACTTCCTTTATTTAATTACTGTCACCTTGAACGTCTGTAAAAGTTAAATTGCCTTAAGAAAAAAACCTTAACAGCCATGTCATAAATATTTATGCATTAATAAGTTAATATCTTTTGGAATGCATGCGCAGCCTCCTGTTAAAAGAATAGTGTGACATTTTGGAAAATGCGCTCATTTGCGGTTTTTGCAGAGTTTGATAAAAGTTCAATAAACTCACCCAAAAGTCAAGTACTGCACAGAATTCACCATAAATCCACAATTTATTGGTTCCAACTCTTTGGTTTTGGTCAGAAATTATGATAGTTTCCAACCTTTACTCTAACCGTCGGTAGCTTCATATTTAATAGATATTAAATAAGGATTAATCCTCATCCAACTCTTGACAAGAAAGCAAATATGCATATTTTCCAGATTGTGAAACCATTCCTTTTACACTGTACTCACAGCACACCTGAACAGACTGCATCTTGGAGCCGGCCATGTGGTACATCCTCCTACACAGCTTGGCGGCGAGTGAAACCAGTCGCACAGGGTATCGTCTCCCGAGTGTGGCCGCCTCAAAACCCTGGACCAAATGTGCTTCTTCGTCTAGAAAGTCATCAAGAAGATAAAGTATGGGTAAATTCTAAATGTGACTTCCAGCTGTTTCACATCAGTAACTCATACGTGACGCTATCAGTATACCTTTATCTTCCTCGGTGGCAGGAAGCCCTCGGTCCATCAGAGCCTCGGAGGCGATCAGAGCGGAGTCCAGCCCCACACTGGCCACAGCGATGGCTCTCTCCACAAGTGACTGGCCAGCCTGGTCATCAGCCAGCTGTATGCCGCCCATCACCCATGCGACCGTGTGCTCCACACGGTCCATAGTACCGTAAGCTGCGATGCTCACCACATCCTGGATTTCATGCATCTTGTTCTTGGCAGTGGCCACGATCTGGGTGAAACGGGCAAAACCAGGAAAAGACTGTTGTAGTTTCTTGTGCCTTTTTGAGGAGTGTGTGGGGGGGCATCATTGAGATTTGGAAGAAGGGAAAGAAAATGACCTGCTCCGTTGGTGTGTGAATTACTGGGAATGCACTCTCCAGCCAGTCAAGACTTCTACATGCAACGTCATTTACAATGGAAACTAGAAATATTCAAGACAGTGAAGTCAATAAATCAAATAATATCTGCATCATCTTTTTTCTCCACACAGCAACCGAAAAAATGTATTTCCTACTATATACATTATTCCATTACGTACACATGCTGTTAATTTATTATTAGTTTAGATTTTATTAATAGTTTTTGGAAAGCTTGTCCTGTGATAGATCCCCAATAAACCTTTTACGTAAACCTGAAACACGGACTCAATTGAAACAGTCAATCGACAGAAAGTAATCAACAATTTTGACGATGAAGTACTCGTTTAAAGGAAAGTTTCCAAATATTTTCTGGTTCAAACTTCTCAAATGGGAGAATTTGATGTGCTTTTGTATGATTCCAATTTATAATCCAATCCAAAGTTATTCAACATAGAATGTCTAAATTAAATATCTTTGGATTCTGAGCTGAACAAAACAAGCAACTTGGACATCAGCTTAGTCTCTGGGAACTTCTGTTGGTGTCTTTCGCAAATTTGACATTTTATAATTATTTAATTGACAGATTGATCAACGGTAAAAAAAAATAATCGTTAGTTGCAACCTTATTGTAAATTCCCTGACAGTTTCCTTCAATCACAAGCACAGTCACAAGCAGGCAGTCCAAACAAGTATTGTTGGCCCACAGTAGCCCACTTACTCTGAGGCTCCAGCTTAACAACCACAGGAGAAACTACGGCTGTCACGCTGCTCTCCAGCACTTCACACACAGACCTCAGACTCGGGTGTCTGCATTTAGTGTTAATGTACAAGACTGAAAGCGTGGTGCAAGCCGAGCGAACCACGGGCAGCTTGGCCAGTCTGGCAGCTGCACTCTGCACCTTCTGCAAGAAAAGAAAACAGCACACACAGTCCACATGCAGTCCTCAGGGGTTTACAGTGACGTAAATGATTTAATTGACAAATTGAGCATCAAAATGGAAGCCCTCGTTCCTATTAAGATGGGGACATCTAATTGAAACATAAGAACCTCTAGCTGTCCTGTAAGAAACGATTCAACACCACATTTAAACAGAATACATTTTTAAGAACTCCCTCTGTACTAAAACGAGAACGACTTGTTGTCAGGTGTTGATGCCGAGTGGATACAGGTAACGAGGGTTAATCTACCTCGATTGTACTCACCTGGTTGTTGTTCGTCGGCATGTTTCTTGATAGGAGGAGAAATGAGTTAATGTCTGAAATGTAACCTTCTTTGTAGACTTTATTGGTTGAAAGGGGTGTTCAAGAAATTACACCACTCACCCAACAAAGTGCGGCTTCATTTGAGAAAACTGTTGCTCACACCGCCTGGTCGCGTACTGAACTAGCGCTCACCTGCTTAATGCTGAAGTACTTTGTCAGTTCTCGCGACATGTCAACGCAGCTGTGACGAGATGATACAACGCAAATATTTCAGTTTGCATCAGAGGCTACTCAGCTAATAAAATATGTTATTTATTGTTTTTATTCTAATCTAATCTTCATCATCATGAACAGTTGTATTTATTGGTTTATTTGATACGGGACAGTGCACATTAATAAAATCATTTCTGCAAATGTGCCAGAGTTAATTAGCCAAAAGGCTATTTTTCATCTGTAGTCCCAAGAGGCAGATGTTACAAAATAAACTTAAAAACAGAAGATAAGATTAAAGTTAAAAGGTTGTACAATTTTGACACTTTACAATGGGTGCACAAACAATGAAAAAAAGTGAGAATAAAACTGTTATACATTGTCAAGTACAAACAAGACATGCAACACAGAGGCTCTCAAAGTCAACACACACCGCAAATAAAATGAGGGATGACAATGTTAAAATAGAAACATGGACTAAAGACAATATTATGCTCTAGTTGTTTAGACACTAAAAAACATCCATGTCAGAGGCACAAAACATAACAGCATGCAGAGTATGTGAAATACATAAATCAGTCAGACACAGCTAACAACAATAAAAGACATGCATGCAGGTAGATGAGGGTCGACAGGCAATTTCAAGAAAGACAGACAGGTGACAACAGACAGATCGAGGGAAGTTCAACACAGACAGAGGTGCAGTTACATTCTAGTGCTGACAGAGCTGGGTACTAACTAACCATTTCTTTAATTGAGATTTAAATGAACTGTATGTTTGTAGCTCTCTAATGGTCACTGGGATGGAGTTCCATTGTAGTGCACCTTGTACTGAAAATGCAGACTGACTGAAAGCACTTTTCCTGAGTGGGATAATGCAATCCCCTCTTGCTGCTCCTCTTGTGAGCCGATATCCAGTTGTTCTGATGATAACAAATTGTTTGAGTGGAGGAGAGGTCAAGCCATGTATAATCTTGTACACGAGACAGACATTCACATATTTAATCATGTTCTCCCAACTATACAAGTTATATTTTTTTAGTATAGGGCAATGATGAGAAAGAACAGATTTTTTTATCAAGGATTTTGAGTGTTCGTTTATACAATGACTGTAGTGGTTTCAGAGTAGTGGTGCTAGCCTGTGACCAGGTTGTTAAACAGTAAGTGATAAGGGAAACAACCATAGAAAGCATGTATGTCTTAGCTGCCTCTGTTGACATGTAGTTTACAACAGTTGACAACAGTTACATTGCACAGTTTCAGGGATGTTCAGGAGCTTTGAGTCGATATCCAGTTTTTAGAATATTATTATAATTATCTTTGGACAAATTTAAAATAATGCACATTTAGCTGCACAGGTGTTGCACTGACTAAGATTACTTAATTAATTGGAAGTGTCATCGCCCTTTATTTGATAAATCACACCACGAGAGCTGGTTATTTATATCATCGGTGACGGCAACGTGTGTTTCCACAACAGGTATGGAGATCTACTTAAAGTGGGCACTATTGGCCTTGTTAATCAAACATCAACACTGTGAGTAGGATTTGAACCTACATGGGGATACCCCATTGGATTTCAAATCCAACACCTTAACCACTTTGCTCACACAGCTGATTGATGCTTGACAATATTAATTTAAATCTTTGAGCGAATACCGAAAAAACTGAGGTCAATCTGGCAGTTTTCTTAATCCTGAATGCTATGAACAAATCAAACACCACCTGATACCTGGAGCACACCACCGAGGTGAGCCGGCCGTTTTGTTCCAGACCTTTGAGAAGTGATCCACAACGGATGCTGATTCTGATGCAGAGAACATAAAGTAATCTGGAGGCCTCAGTGGAACACAAGGGGTCAAATAAAATCCTCCTTTACGCATTGCTCCTGCTGCTGCCTGTCTGGGAACAGAGGCTTAGATGCAGACAGTGTGTCCACGATTGATATCTGACACTACTATGAGGACTGTCAGAGAGAGAAACCCACCCAGGTACAAGGACTAATAGAATGGTAGTAATGTGAAATAGGGGGTAATGGGTATGTGAAGTGACAAAGTCAGGAGCAGTCATGATCACAGTGCACGGTGGTTATGGTGCCAAAGGAAAAAATGTCATACCCTTTATGTTAAAGAACATGTTGCCCAATCATTGTAATACCACTCTATGTATGTAGGGGTAAAAACAAACACAAAAGGTTACCAGTGTAGTTAAATGTCGAGACGACATTTGTTCAAATGGGGGAGAGTGTGAGATAAATGGATTTTTGACTAACTAATTTTATATTGTAATGTGTGTTATAGTTAAAACGGCCAGCAGGTGTCACCATCTCACCACTAGGGGGGTTGTCTGTGCATGGTATTCACGCTTCCTTGTAAATTTTCTCAGAAAAACAGCAAGAGAAGAGTGTAACTAGAGAACAGGCACCCTCAATAAAACATTTGTTTAAACTGTATTCAAGGTGATATTTCGATTTTAAAGGCACACATGGTTTAGGTAAACTGTTACGCTTGTTAGGTAAGGCTAGTAAGATGTTTTAAGTCGTTGTTTGGTAGAAAACTGTTGATAGGGCCGTTATTAGCATTAGCCTAACAAGCTAATCCGTTGGTAAATGCGACCGCATGGTTATTGTGGTATTGTTGCTTAGTTTGGACATTACTAAAGTTTCTCAGAAGAACAGCAAGAGAAGAGTGTAACGTAGAGCAGGGGTTCTTAACCTTTTTGACCTCGGGGCCCAACTTTTCAAGTACAAAGTCCCATTCAAACATTAACACTATTAGTTTAACTAATTGATCTCACTCTTGGTTTGATTTGTATTCAATAACTATATTGTTACCTGTTCAACTCCACCCCTATTTTGGAGCAAAACCGCCTAAAATGACATACCCAAATTAAAATGGCTGTAGCTTCTGAACCACTGTGACTATATGCATCAAAAGTGTCATAAAACCTGTAGGTCATATAGAAACAGAGCAGTGGGCCTTTGGAGTCGGTTTTTGTTTAAAAAAAAAGTATCTTTCAGTATAAATAACTGTCTGTGGCTGTATCTGTACAGCTAAATGACAGTATATGGCTGTAACTACACTATCAGTGAACAACTGCCTCAAATTTGAAGAAGATTGGACAAAGTATGACGATTCTACAGTGTTTCTTCCATGAAGAGATCCAGGCGGAGCTCTAAAAGGATATTTGGATACCCAAATGGACACATGGTAACCAAATAATATTCTGACACACTAAATGTGTTTCTCCCTTTATATTTTGATATTATATTATTTTCCTTTTATTTTAGCCTTTGCAATTATATATATATATTTATGGTCGAAGACGTGGTATGTAAGCAGCTGACTTAATCTGCATAATGAATGCGACTGAGCGGTACGGTCGAGTATGAGCAAGGTTATACGTTGGTTGACATCTTATAGAAGAGGAAGATAAGGTTTGTATTTTAAGTACTAGCGTTTTCTGAAGCTACTAGCTCCATGGTACCATCCGCTAGCACATTGTTGGGTCTGTAATATGTCTTTTTCCGTCGATATGCTGCAAGATCCGACTTGCAGCTGTTATGGCGACTTTGGACAGTGTGTGTTTGGGCTCCTTTTGTGAAAAATCCATAAGAAATGAAAGACAATCGATGATTTCTTTGCAAAGATGAGGGTTTTGGGCATGCTGGGATACCAAACACGGCCATGTTTTGTGACGTAGTTTGCGCAAGCAAGCCGTAAAAACGGAACGGAAGGGGAGGGGATCGAGGAGGATCCTCGCGGAGTTGAACAGGCAAAACCCTTGTCAAATAAATGAGATGATACAATGTGATGATCACAAAGACATTTATTTATCATGTGTATGTAAACCTGCATACACAACAAGAAGCCCAACAGGCTTTCCCACGAGCGTTGGATGTTTCGTCGCTAGGTGTCGCTTTATTTTTGAAGGCTTCAGTGCTTCGTTTGATAGCATTAGCCCACATTCCACACACTGAAAGTGTTAAGAAAGTCAGGATTGTACTTGCGCACACGTTTAGACTGTTTTTTTGGGGGGGGGGGGGGGGGGGGG
>NW_022280307.1:0-1961 GCF_004355925.1 Anarrhichthys ocellatus
CAGACATCTAAGAAAAATAAGCCTGACCTACTCGACATCTTTGACCTTTAAATCCTGAAACCTTTTCGAGAAAGTAAAGTTTTATTGTGTTCCAAAAGTCTGCTGTTGTATTGCATCAAAAAACCTTGAGTGTATTATACATGCTGTTATAATATGATACGGTGTCTAATACACAAATGATGAACAAGATATTCAGAGTGCTGCGTCTTTATAGTGTTGAAAAAGCAAACCGCTTTACCACTTGCTTCAAACATCTTACAAATGCATTTAGTTCTGCATCAGTCAGTCCCTCACTCTGTCACTTCTTCCTGACGCGTTACTCCATCACATCCACCAATCCTGCGCCGGGATCAGGGTTCCTGTGGGAGAGTGGCCTGTCACAGATTGGTCACACGTGGTGGCATTGCTCTATGGGAGATCCTTTGGAGTGAGTGGGAGATCCAGCCGGCGTCGCCTCCTCCTCCTCCTCCGTCTCCCTCCCAGGAAGCATCACATTTGCTGCCGCGAAGAAGAGTACGATTACATGTAACGACTCTCAGTTCAGCCCCGAAGGAAAGCTGGAATATAATATTGTATATGAATGCAACGTGTAGAAAAATCCAAGAGGATCTGTACTGGTGGGAACCATCTATGTTTGAGGCTCTCAAGTGCTTCTTTTCTCAGCAGTGATTTTATTTATATAAAGAAAAGGTCGACTGCAGAGGCAGGGAGCAGAGATCTACTCAAGCCAACTCCGCTTTAATAATGCACCTTTTCTACCACTTCCTCCTGAATATGTGTTCTCCAGGAATCAGAGCAGGCTTATATAATGCTGCTGGGTTTCCCTTGAGGTGTGTGTGTGTGTGTTTGTGTGTGTGTGTGTGTGTGTGTGTGTGCGTGTGTGTGTGTGGAAGATGAACCCGACTATTTTTACACCTGAGGTGTACTGTAAACCCTGTAACAGGAACAACTGTAAGCAGCAACATGTCAACAGGCAGCTTGATGTGGGTCACCGACCGGGTAACAACCTCTGCAGCCGGCTCAGCATGAAATCCCTCCACTGCCCCCTAGTGGACACTCAGAGAACACACTGCTGTGTGTGATGAGGCCAGTCGATCAGGATTTCAGATGTAAAATTGCTTTAATTTGTTCAGAAGAAGACAAATAGTTCAGGGATTTTATAGCAAACCAAATGCAAAACAGTCAGCCACCAACTAATATTCAGATTTCATAACAGAACATGATATCTGTAACCATAAATACCATGAAACATGAAGGTTATTGCTTTCAAACACCTTTTTTGTTTTTAGATAATTCAGAGAAAAACTTATTGGAAGTTTTTCATTTTGATTTATTTGAAAATTAAATTAAATATTAGTTTGATAAATGTATCACTTACAGTACAGGCTTTTTTCCAGTGCTTATAATCACATTTCATGTTCTTGCGCTCCACACGTCGATGAAGAAGTGGATCTTAAATTAAAATCATTTTGTTGAATTAAGATTTGTGCATTGGACTATTTGCCCAGGTTTAAAGACAAGACACATCTTGGCTTATGTGAGACATCCTATTGGGACATAAAAGACTAATTACAGTGGAGGACAATGTTTGTAGTTCATTAAGAGAAGACACTACAGGTGAATAAAATACACTCATAGATATCACCATGAAACTTCACCAGCTGATTACTCACATCAGGACAATTATATTTTGTATAACAAGTTTTCTGAAATGTTTTGTTTTAATATGCAAATGATGCTTCATCTAATGGTAACTTAGGAGAAATCTACCAACGCAAACAGACAAAGTAGTAAAACATACACTTTTGTTGTCTGAAAGTAGAAATGTGATGGAAGCAAAATAGCAACGTTTCCATCAGTTATATGTTAAACAAATCCACTTTCTTGTTTTTACCCGTAAATAATATGAGATCACCATCGCTGCAGGGGCTTCCGTCTGAAACAGCAGCTTTAACTCGCTC
>NW_022280307.1:1971-4638 GCF_004355925.1 Anarrhichthys ocellatus
CCCCCCCCCCACATGTACTCCGATACGTTCATCGAAAACGACGACGCCTCTCAGTAAAAGTATGAACATCAAAATAAACTTTAAAGTACAACAAGTAACAGCACTAACTCTGCAGAATGGTCCTGTTCAGAGTGATGTATATTATAAAAAGCTTTTATTGTTATTGTGCAGAATACAAAGAAATCTGCTGATCGGTGCACTTTAAAGACACCGAGTAAAAACCAACAGCCGACAAACAGTCTCTAAAAAAGTACCCAAAATAAATACAATGTAATTATTGCACTATAATAATTGTAATATTACACTAGTATAAATATAGTTATTGCACTATGTCATAAGTTTGCCTTCTAGAATACATTGATCAGTTGTGAAGGGGCATTCAAAGTTGTGTTGTTGTATTAAGATGATTATTGCTTCATCAATTGTAGAGATGGGGCTCATTTGAACTGCTTTCATAGTTACTTTTGAGTTACTAATCTGAACCTACAAAGTAATTTGTAACTTAAACTTTCAAATATGAAATAAAAATACAACAAATAAATTGAGTGCAGCCATAATTGTAATATTTGCCTCTAAAATGTAGTAGAGTACTCAAGTAAAGTACCTCAAACTGTACATGAGGACAGTACTTGAGTAAAGGTACTCAAAGTTATCCCAACCAGAGAGAGAGAGAATCAAAAAGCAGATAAGAGCCACTGATTCATCGCCGCCTTTCGTCTCATAATTGTGTCTGAAAATGAGAGAACTGGAAATCAAAGGGCAGATTAGTGTAAATACAGAAGCAGAGGAGCAGAATCCTCCTGATGAGCCTCTGCAGCTCTGATGAGCCTCCAGACGTTACTGAGAAAGCACGGAGGACGCGCTGCACGTGGAGCCTTCAGCAGTGAGTCAATACTGTATCATTACCTTCACTTCAGCACTACTTCATCTTTAATGTCCAGCAGCAATCACTCTATCTCACATCATTTTTGAGCTCAATTATTTCTAATCTTTCTTGTCAGATCTAGAATATTTCCATTTGGTGGAACGGTGAAGCTTTAATTCATAATTAAATATTGTAAACATCATATAAACAGAAGCTTTAATGAAGAGCTGAAGCCTTAAAGCCACCAGTCAGAGCCTCGGAGCCTCGGCTGTGAACGCAGATCAAACTTTCAAACAAAGCAGCGCTGAATATGAATCAATATTCTGTTACTGTATTGTGTGTTTCTCTTCTCAAATGTTTTCAGAAACATATTTTAAAGAACTGTTTCTGCCACAAAGAGCACCAACAGGAAGCAGAGGAACACAGATGATCTGTCTCGTGTGCTGCTCAGTTATTTTTATTAAAATTACCAACTGCAGCTTTAAATGATCATTCTGCAGCTTTTTTTCCGGTTTCGTAAAAACATGTTTTATTTGACTTTTAGTGGAAAATGTGAAAATGAAGCAGCTTTATTTGAGCAGCACTTTACCTTCTGACGGGAGAACAAATATAGAGATGATGAAGTCCTGATTCAGACCAAAGACACACAGGTTGTGAGAACATTTGAAGAAGTCGTGAGCCTGTTTGGATCAGCTGCTCCGCTGCTAGCGGACGCATCCATTCTTGTAATGCAATATTTCAAACAGCTAACATCAAAGTCATGTTTAAAACATCCGTTGCTGCTCTGGGTGTTGATATGTTGGTGAAGATGTTTGTCTTTATGTTGTTTTACTTTCTGTTTAATTCAAGTTAAGAGCTTTAAATAATCTCTGTGGACACACCGTTGTGTTCTTTTCAGAAACAATTCTCACCATCTTTGTACCGCTTTCCCAACTCCCCCCCCCCTCCTCACCTCTCCCCTTCTCTCTCTCTCGCTCTCTCCCCTCGGTCCAGTCCTGAGCATCGGAGAGGGGGGATTCTGGGAGGGCAGCGCCCGCGGCCAGGTGGGCTGGTTTCCAGCCGACTGCGTGGAGGAGATCCCGGCCAAGGCCACCGAGGAGAGGAGCTGTAAGTCTAATCATTCAGGAGGTGGGACGGTGGCTTATGTGGGACACGATGCTGTTTGCTGTCACCCAGTTTTGTGGAAAGAGAGAGAGAGACATAGATAGAGATAGATGGAGAG
The DNA here is from genome assembly GCF_004355925.1 of Anarrhichthys ocellatus. Classification (NCBI taxonomy): domain Eukaryota; kingdom Metazoa; phylum Chordata; class Actinopteri; order Perciformes; family Anarhichadidae; genus Anarrhichthys; species Anarrhichthys ocellatus. The sequence goes on from NW_022280307.1 coordinate 4,059, forward strand.
AGAGAGATATAGATAGAGAGATAGAGAGACATAGAGAGAGAGAACAAAGAACAGGAGCTGAGGTGCAAACACTGAGGCTTCCTTGAGGCGGTGAGATGGCACGTGGCCTCTTTCCCTCCACTGCATGAGCTGCTGCATGTGTCTCTGTCTCCCCCGTCTCCCCCAGGCTGTGGTGCACACACACAAAGCTAAGCGCTACATTACCCTGCTAACTCAGCTGTGCTCTGACGTCCTCTGGGTGCAAGCTAATGAACATATCACCCCCCCCCCACCAGAAACACCACAGTTCTCCTGGTCCTCTCGATGCCTCCTGCTGTCGGTATCTACTCTACGAGAGGGAGTGGGTTTTTAAGAAAAGGCCCTTCCTTGTTCCAACATCTCTTTCCTCCTCTGTTCTATTCTGACAGAGTTAATTATTGACATTATCACGAGTCGACTCCCCCACACACACCCACTCTCTCAGTCCCCCCTGCTCTTCATCAGCGATGAGGAGCAACTTGTCCTTCTCTCTCTCTCTCTCTCTCTCTCTCTCTCTCTCTCTCTCTCTCTCTCTCTCTCTCTCTCTCTCTCTCTCTCTCTC
>NW_022280307.1:6902-11309 GCF_004355925.1 Anarrhichthys ocellatus
TCTCTCTCTCTCTGCCTCTCTGTCTCTGTCTCTGCCTCTCTCTCTCTGCCTCTATGTCTCTCTCTCTCTCTCTCTCTCTCTGCCTCTCTGTCTCTCTCTCTCTCTCTCTCTCTGCCTCTCTGTCTCTATGTCTCTCTCTCTCTCTCTCTCTCTCTCTCTCTGCCTCTCTGTCTCTCTCTCTCTCTCTCTCTCTCTGCCTCTCTGTCTCTCTCTCTCTCTCTCTCTCTCTGCCTCTCTGTCTCTATGTCTCTCTCTCTCTCTCTCTCTCTCTCTCTGCCTCTCTGTCTCTGTCTCTCTCTCTCTCTCTGTCTTTCTCTCTCTCTGTCTTTCTCTCTCTCTCTCTCTGAGTCATGGGGGTGGGGGGGATGTTCCTGCAAAGATGACAAGATCTAAGCCGATCAGAGGAGATGGAGTTTCTGTGAAAGTGTGACAGCTGGTGTGAGAGAATCTGTGAAGGAAAGTGAAGAGAGAGGGAGAGGAAAGGGGGGAGGAGATGGAGCTTAACGGGACAGATAGATGAGACAGGAGGTCAAGTGTGTGTTTCAAATGTACTTGTACATATTGTTTATAAAAGGGTGGCAGATACAGGAGGACTGAGAAATGATTAATTATACAAACATTTAAACTAAATGTGTTCTGGGATTCAATGTGTTTTGCTTCTCTTTTCCCCCTCGACTCGTACACAATGTTAAATATACATTTTATAGTCGTAGGTTAAATGGTCAAATCTCTTCTTCACACATTTAGGAGCCAATATTGCCCTGGATCTTTGTTCAAACACTCGTCTGTCTTTATTGATGGATGTTAGATTGACGCTGCCTGATGCAGCATTTGCTGCTCATGCCTCTTGGTCTTAAAGATGTTTATCACCGACTGTCTAACTCAAATTATCTGTACATTTTGAATGATTTACTGTAGACTTCAAATATACATAAACTTGTATTTTGAGAGGAAACATGATGAAATAATTGTACCAAACATCTGCAAGAAAGCGTGTTCAGCACTGGAAGCTGTTACACACAAAGCTTCTCTCAGTTCTGGGAGTTTTAGCGTCTTTCAGCTGAGTGTTTCTTGTTGTTCTTTTGGAACAGTAACTTTGCTGTTTGCAGCTGAGAGGCTTCGATAAACCCACTGTGTTCTACCGTCCGTGCACCAAACGGCAAGGAGAGGAAGTTAGCGGCTTGATGGTGAAGAAACTGAAACAGATAGTTTTAATTACTAGATTTGGAAAGGACGTGTGTCCAGTGGCCAGAAACAGACTAAACACATGACTTCCACCCTGACTTTATGTCCCTTGTGAAACCAAAAGTAAACGTTTATGCCTGTTACCTTACGAAAGAAAGTCCTCCAAGTGCAGTTGTTTTTTTATTTAAGCTAGTTACGTTGCTACGTGACGTTGCTATGTTATGTTGTTACATTAAGTTGCTACATTTCATTGTTACATTGTTAGGTTAAGTTGTTATGTTATGTTGTTCCATTAAGTTGCTACGTTTCATTGTTACATTGTTAGGTTAAGTTGTTATGTTACATTGTTACATTAAGTTGCTACGTTTCATTGTTACATTGTTAGGTTAAGTTGTTATATTACGTTGTTACATTAAGTTGTTACGTTTCATTGTTACATTGTTTTGTTACGTTGTTACATTAAGTTGTTAGGTTTCATTGTTACATTGTTTTGTTACGTTGTTACATTAAGTTGTTACGTTTCATTGTTACATTGTTAGGTTAAGTTGTTATATTACGTTGTTACATTAAGTTGCTACGTTTCATTGTTACATTGTTAGGTTAAGTTGTTATGTTACGTTGTTACATTAAGTTGTTACGTTTCATTGTTACATTGTTTTGTTATGTTGTTACATTAAGTTGTTACGTTTCATTGTTACATTGTTAGGTTAAGTTGTTAGGTTATGTTGTTACATTGGGTTGTTACGTTACGTTACATTATGTTACGTTGTTACGTTAAGTTGTTACGTTAAGTTGTTACATTATTTTAACACAAACTATGTTTTCTCTAAGTAGTTTTTTTGCCTAATTCTAACAAATCGTATCATTGCAATGTTAACCCGGTTGCATTGTGTGTTTCTGCAAGCATGATACGAGGCTGATATGAAACTTATTATGAAACATTTTTGGTTTAGAAACGTGGATTTTCAACGTGTCTCTTGGCTTGCAGAAACGTACAATGCAAACATTTTTTCTGTCGACCGGGTTTCTTCCGCAAGTGGCCAAAATGAATCAGTTCATGTAGCTTCAAAATCTGTTAATTTTCAAGATAAAAAGAGTCAATCATTGTTTTAAAACAACACATGATCACCTGAGAAATACTTCCTGTGGTTGTGAGAACTATGATTCTTTCCTGTCAGAACCAAAGAATTTTGTCGTTGTTGAAGCGCAAAAATAAAATCTCTCAGCTCTTCTGTTTATGTTTGCCTGTATATCTTGAATTGTACAGAGAGTGAGGACAGGTGTGACTTCTCTTTTATTGATGATTCTCCCTCAAACAACTGATGATCATGACAGAGGTTCAAATGTCTTGAACTGTTATTGGATTGTGTCCATGCGTTTATAAAGAGCCACCGCTCAACAGCAGTTATTGATTTGTAAACTGCTGTAATTGGTTACAAATGGGATGTGAATAGTGATCTCACGCTGCTGTTTTGTTTTTTTCGGCAGACTCCCGAGCGGACCGCGCTGACAGACGGAAGCTCTTCAGACACTACACTGTGGGCTCCTACGACAGCTTCGATGCCTCCAGGTAAGACCTCACCCACATGTTTCACATCACGTGTGTGTATGTGATGAACAAATCAAGACAATCTTTAAAGCTTTTCATTGATTAAGGCTGATTGTATTGATTTCAGGAGGATGTTTACGATTTTAATAAGTCTGCATACTAATCTTTAAATTGAGTTGTTTATAACCGTCAGTCAGCTTTTGATGGAAACCTTTCTTCTGTTCTTGAGGGGAAAAAGAGAAAAAAAGCCGACTTTCAGCTAAGTGAAAAGTCCCGTCGAATGGTTCTTGATGTTGAATCTAAATGTTTTCACCGTCTTCTGCTCTCAAGTTATTCTGCTCGACTCTTCTCTTCTGTCACATCCACTTCAACGCAAGCTTCATGAGAAACAAAGATGGATGTGTGTGTGTGTGTGTGTGTATGTGTGTGTGTGTGTGTGTGTGTGTGTGTGTGTGTGTGTGTGTGAGAGAGGTCCGTTTATTCTCCAGCATCGTGAACAGATCGTAGTCAGAAGAGTCAGAACGTCCTTCAGGAACATGGATGAGCTCTGGGTTGTGTTTGACCTGCAGGTCGTACGTCCGGCATCATCAGGCATGCAGCGCTAACCACATTTAAGTACTAAGTGCTGTATTTAAGTACAATTTTAAAGTGCTTCACTTGAATTTCTCCCTTTTTTGCTGTTACTTTCTTCTCCAATCAACGTATCCTCATACAACAGTTCGTATGATATCTTAAGTTTCTCCTCATTTTTCAAACGTTTTCCTACAAAAGTCCAGCAGCACGCTCATTACACGCATGAGGTCTTTTCAAAATAAACTTCCGTCTTCACAGGAAACCAACGCTACTTAGTTATGTTTAGGCAAAAAAACTACTCAGTTATGTTTAGGCAAAAAAACTACTCAGTTATGTTTAGACAAAAAAACTACTCAGTTATGTTTAGGCAAAAAAAACTACTCAGTTATGTTTAGGCAAAAAAAACTACTCAGTTATGTTTAGGCAAAAAAACTACTCAGTTATGTTTAGGCAAAAAAACTACTCAGTTATGTTTAGGCAAAAAAAACTACTCAGTTATGTTTAGGCAAAAAAACTACTCAGTTATGTTTAGGCAAAAAAAACTACTTAGTTATGTTTAGGCAAAAAAAACTACTCAGTTATGTTTAGGCAAAAAAACTACTTAGTTAGGTTCAGACAACAAAACTACTTAGTTAGGTTCAGACAACAAAACTACTCAGTTAGGTTTAGACAACAAAACTACTCAGTTAGGTTTAGACAACAAAACTACTCAGTTAGGTTTAGGCAACAAAACTACTCAGTTAGGTTTAGGCAACAAAACTACTTAGTTAGGTTTAGACAACAAAACTACTCAGTTAGGTTTAGACAACGAAACTACTCAGTTAGGTTTAGACAACGAAACTACTTAGTTAGGTTTAGGCAACGAAACTACTTAGTTAGGTTTAGGCAACAAAACTACTCAGTTAGGTTTAGGCAACAAAACTACCCAGTTAGGTTTAGGCAACAAAACTACTCAGTTAGGTTTAGACAACAAAACTACTCAGTTAGGTTTAGACAACGAAACTACTCAGTTAGGTTTAGACAACAAAACTACTTAGTTAGGTTTAGGCAACAAAACTACTTAGTTAGGTTTAGGCAACAAAACTACTCAGTTAGGTTTA
>NW_022280307.1:11409-13517 GCF_004355925.1 Anarrhichthys ocellatus
TTTAGACAACAAAACTACTCGTTAGGTTTAGACAACAAAACTACTCATTAGGTTTAGACAACAAAACTACTCGTTAGGTTTAGACAACAAAACTACTTAGTTAGGTTTAGACAACAAAACTACTCGTTAGGTTTAGACAACAAAACTACTCGTTAGGTTTAGACAACAAAACTACTCAGTTAGGTTTAGACAACAAAACTACTCAGTTAGGTTTAGACAACAAAACTACTCAGTTAGGTTTAGGCAACAAAACTACTCAGTTAGGTTTAGGCAAGAAAACTACTTTGTTAGGTTTAGAAAAAACTCGTCGTTTGGGTTAAAAGAACTACATTACGCATGTTACGTGACGAATAAAACAACGATGACTACTCGTTTCACACGAGGAACGAACAGAGGTATCTTGGCTGAAAGATCGCTGTTTGTTGGACTTGTTGGATTTTCTTTTTACACATAATATAAATGTTAAATATGATGCACTGTTATAGATTAAAATACCTTTAAAAGATTCCAAATGAAGCAGCTGCAACTTTAAATATGTTAACAAACAAAGAAATAACCCATGATTTATTTATGTCATTGTTTAGCAGGGACAATACACAACACATATATGGACCCAGATATAGCAACAACCTAATCTTCATCTGTAGTCCATGATTGTCATATTTAATGATATAACAGTTGGTATGATGATTATGTTGACCTTTGATTAGTACATTTAGGATGGCTTTGCCTCCTTTAACCAAAAGGTTGGCAGTTTGAGCGAGAAATGTAACATCCAGTTACTTCTAATGCTCAGGATGGTTCAAAAGAAGAGGTCAAATCACATGTATATGACACATGTGTATTTTAAGTTTACATTGTGATGATAATGTGATACTTTTAGTCAAGTAAAATGTTAAATGCAGGACTTTTTTAATACTGTGGTAGTACTAATACTAGTACTTCCTGTCTCCTCTTGCATCTGGAAATAAAATGAACCTGTTTTGCGTCCGAGGAGCTGCTTTAAGTCCTCGTCAGTGTCCTCTTCATGATTCTAAGCTGACATGTTGACAGTTTTTCATCAGCTGATGGTAATGCATCTGAAGTCTGGTGAGTGAACCCCAGAACGCTGCACATTATTTAAACCACTTTCGAATCAAAAATAAACATGTATATATATATCTAATTCTACCAAACTGTGTAGGAAAGATTAACAGTAACTACTGGAAGGGACGTAGTGACCATTTTGTAACAGTTTTAAATGACTTCTCTATTCTTTGTACACTGCAGAACAAAACCTCAGTGGTATTTAAAATGTAGAAATGTGTGTGGTGGTAAGGCTACAAGGACAGCGTGACATTTCCCTCATTAGTCTGCTGGATTTCTTCCGGCGGGACGCTGAACTTGCTGGAAGGTGTCTTTCCAGGAAGAGTCCAATGTGGGTCAAGGTGAAGCCCCGAGGCTGGTGGGCCGAATGTAGACTAAAGACCCGTGTGACTTTAAAGATCCAGGGGAAGTGCATGTTTGACCTGAATATAGACTGAGCTATGGCCATTTAAATGTTCCCCTCATGGAATGAACAGATATTCAATGTCTTTTTTTGGAAGGCTGACTTTTCAGAGGCACTCGCATCAAGTCCTTCCTTTGCTCTTTAAAGATTCATAATTCTTTTTCTTTAACTGGCAGAGGGTTAAATGTTGCATGAGGCAGGAACTGTCCTGGTCTGCTGTGTTTATGGGCAGGAAGAAGCTGTTCTTCTCCACAATGCAAGAACATGTTGTATACTACTGGCAACAGTTAGGTTTAGGCAACAAAACCAACAGTTAGGTTTAGACAACAACACCAACAGTTAAGTTTAGACAACAAAACCAACAGTTAGGTTTAGACAACTAAACCAACAGTTAGGTTTAGTCAACTAAACCAACAGTTAGGTTTAGACAACAACACCAACAGTTAGGTTTAGTCAACTAAACCAACAGTTAGGTTTAGACAACAACACCAACAGTTAGGTTTAGTCAACTAAACCAACAGTTAGGTTTAGTCAACTAAACCAACAGTTAGGTTTAGACAACTAAACCAACAGTTAAGTTTAGACAACTAAACCAACAGTTAGGTTTAGACAACTAAAC
>NW_022280307.1:13617-16864 GCF_004355925.1 Anarrhichthys ocellatus
GTTGTCTAAACTTAACTGTTGGTTTAGACAACACCAACAGTTAAGTTTAGACAACTAAACCAACAGTTAGGTTTAGACAACACCAACAGTTAAGTTTTGACAACTAAACCAACAGTTAGGTTTAGACAACACCAACAGTTAAGTTTAGACAACTAAACCAACAGTTAGGTTTAGACAACTAAACCAACAGTTAGGTTTAGACAACACAACCAACAGTTAGGTTTAGACAATAAAACCAACAGTTAGGTTTAGACAACTAAACCAACAGTTAGGTTTAGACAACACAACCAACAGTTAGGTTTAGACAATAAAACCAACAGTTAGGTTTAGACAACTAAACCAACAGTTAAGTTTAGACAACTAAACCAACAGTTAGGTTTAGTGAACTAAACCAACAGTTAGGTTTAGACAACAACACCAACAGTTAAGTTTAGACAACTAAACCAACAGTTAGGTTTAGACAACTAAACTACAAATAGTTTTTTTCATCCTGAGTACCACGAAAAAAACTAGACAATTCACGTCCCTGTACATAAAACCAATAGATAGCGAGCTGTAGAGGCACAGATGAAAGCATGCAGAGGGAATGAGCTGGAGGCTCTGGTGCATTGCCATCGACAGGTTAGATGCCCACCGCCCCCCACCCCACACACAATTTTCTCCACCAGCCATCAGTCATGCGACATAAGAGCGTGTCCTTCCACTGTTCCTTGAGCCAGACCTCCCAAAAAAATCCCAGAAAAAACAACAACAGTTGCACGTGGACAGAGATGAATGTCTGACAAACATCTCGTTGCTCACACACAGATCTGCTCTCCTCCAGACTATAAATACATCGCAGCCTCCCACGGTGGAGCCCAGATCAAGGCGGCGTGCTCCCTGGGGGAAAGCTCGCACTTCATCTCATGCAGCCTGCCGAGCAGCGCGGCCCGCATCCTGCATTGCCCCCCCACAAACACACACACACACACACGCACTCACACTCTCGTCACTTGTTGAACAAGATGACACCTTTGACAAACTGCCAGCTCTGCACGCCGACCTATTGAAGCCACCACCGTGTCAGATGTTGGGTGATCAAGGTGTGATTAGCAGCGGCCGCCCACTACGGGCCAGTGTGTGTGCGTGTGTGTGTGTGTGTGTGTGTGTGTGTGTGTGTGTGTGTGTGTGTGTGTGCGTGTGTGTGTGTGTGTAAGGGAATGCTGGGAGATAACCTTCAGTGTGTCAGCAGTGCGGCCTTCTTCCTCTCTAGACAGATTGCGTTGCTAAGGGAACTGTTGCTAGGATGGCAGTCGCACCTCTCTCTCTCCTCCTCCTTCTCTCTCTCTCCTCCTCTCTATCTCTCTCTCCTCTCTCTCTCTCTCTCTCTCTCTCTCTGTCTCTCTCTCTCCTCCTCTCTATCTCTCTCCTCCTCTCTATCTCTCTCTGTCTCTCTCTCTCTCTCCTCCTCTCTTTCTCTCTCTCTCTCTCTCTCCTCCTCTCTTTCTCTCTCTCTCTGTCTCTCTCTCTCCTCCTCTCTATCTCTCTCTCCTCTCTATCTCTCTCTGTCTCTCTCTCTCTGTCTCTCTCTCTCCTCCTCTCTCTCTCTCTCTCTCCTCCTCCTCTCTCTCTCTCTGGCTCTCTCTCTCCTCCTCTCTCTCTCTCGCTCCTCCTCCTCTCTCTCTCTCTCTGGCTCTCTCTCTCCTCCTCCTCCTCCTCCTCTCTCCGTCTGCTCCTCTCTCTCGTCCCACCTGTCTGTTCAGTGTTTAGCTGAGCGATGCTCACCTTTCCAGCAGCAGCTCCTCCAGCCGGAGGAGCAAAACTTTGCCTTTGAGTTGAGCTCCTCTCCCTTTAGCTCCACAGCCCACATGACTGTGATGCGTCTCCACCGGCCATCATCACTGCAGGGAATGAGAGATGGAACGTACCATTTTGTGCATAATCCAGTAAACAAAGACCTGCAAAAAAAAAAGAGAAACTGTGAACATGTTCTGAGCCGACGTCAGATTAGACAGCTTACTGCTGAGTCAAACTTCAAGAGGGGCTTTTCATTTTTGGTGTAATCCTTCTGCAGAAGCTGCATCGCCATATGGAGGATTCCTCATATACACAACAACAACAACAACAACCGCAGCTGATGCTTCTGTTAGTCAAAGGGAAGGAAATGGGAGGCGTAATGTCATGTGCATTTTTGTAATATGTGCATTTCAAGCTGCATGATGCAGGCTGACTGAGCAGCTGTCACTTCTGTTGTTTAACGAGAGGATTTCAATCTGCGAGCGTTTAAATCAGCGATTCTCTGGAGGGGTCCGAGAAATCATAAGCTGTGAATTAAAAAGTTGTGCTGTTTCATTAGGAAGTGCATGTCCACAGATAGGGACCATTTGCACCAATGAAACAAGCATATTGTGTCTATTACTCACGTTAGCTTTGGGCCAATAGAAAGTGTGATATGATCTCATATGATCATGTGATTGTAACACAAAGCAATACCTTTATTATTTTGAGTTGAAGCTATAAAGTCAGCTTTAGATTAAATATCTGGATATATAAAGGACGATGTCAGTCTGTCAACTGTTTCATTGATTACTTGAAATTTAAAACTGCTGTCGAGTCCGAATGAAGTTTGAGTAAAATCCCCGTCACTTTAAACATCAACGTTATTCAAATTTAAATGTCTTTCTGTTTATCACTATCAAACAGGTCTGAAGTGTTCAGGTTGAAATGTTTAAAACGTTTCTAAAAGTATATAAATAGTTGTGAGCAAAATGCTGAATCTATGTTTCGCTTAATAAGGGAAAATGGTTCCTCGGCCCCCAAAAGTTTCAGAGTCCCTGATTTAAATAAGGAACTGATCCAAGTTGGTCTCTAAATATTTGTTTAAGGAGGAAAAGTGGACAACTGGTCCCCAGGTTACCCAGGGGACCAGGGGGGCGGCAATACAAAAAAAACAGAAATCAATCAATCAATAAGAAAGTGATCAGTTAGTGAGTTAGCTCACACACCCACTCACCCGTTCTCTCCCTCTCCCACACACACACACACACACACACACACGCGCGCGCGCCCTCCCCCTACCAGCCAGTCGGTTGCACATCGCAGAGCGCAGCGCACCTAGACACCCATTCACACCGAGGCTCTCCCTCCCTCTCGCGCGCTCTCCCTCCGCCACCGCCCCCCGTCCCCCGTCCCCCCCCCCCCCCCCCCCCCCCTCCCTCCCTCCCTCCATCCATCCCGGCGAGCTTCAGCCTTCCTCCCCGCCTCATCA
>NW_022280307.1:46864-53070 GCF_004355925.1 Anarrhichthys ocellatus
GTGTGTGTGTGTGTGTGTGTGTGTGGTGGAGCACGACGGAGGGAACACGAGGTCACGCTGAAACAGCTGTTGGAGCAATTCTCTCTAATTGCCAAAATGTCCGCCTTCGTGACGCCCGAGCAGCGTTTGTTAGATTACTCGCTCTCCCTGTGTCCACCTCCCTCTATTCATCACCCCCCCCCTGTCGTCGTAGCTTCCTCTCCCTCCTCTTCTCCATCCGTCCTTCCTCGTGTCGCTCCGGGCTCATCTGACCCTCCTCCACTATTTGTCTGGAGGAAGAGGCAGAACCACCCATGAGGTGACGCGTGTGTTTGAAGGAGAAAGTATAAAATGTGTTTCTGATGCGATATGTTATGGGTAGCTGAGCTGTGTGTGACCCGCTGGCATCTGTGTCTACACACACACACACACACACACACACACACACACACACACATCACCTTTAATCAGAACCATATCACCGCAGGATTCTTTATATTTTGGCAACTTGTTCCGATTGTGTTTGAAGTGTGACTGCGAGGGGCAGCGGCCGTCCAGCAACATGAATATTGTAATTATGAAGAATGGCAGGAGGACAGGAAGAAAGCGATAACACCCCCACCTCCACATTTGCATATCCGTGGCCTGGTTTAGAAATGCGTTGTGAGCCGTTATCTGCAGCATGAATGAAGGAAAAGTCACAACGTTTCACCTTGAGGGAGAGATGAACTTCAGTTTATTCCCATATACGACAAAGAAAGGCATCAATATTGATAAGTTGCAACTAGTAATAAACTATTTCTGTTGATGAACCACTCGATTAATCAACTCATCAATCATTTCACCTCAGTACTTGTAAAGTATGTATTAATGTTGACTGTGCACAAGTTAGCGGTTATTGGCGGTGCAACAGGACACGCAATCCGCTTGTTGTGCTAAGCTAAACTAGCGCATTTGAACTTTGGTTCCACATAACTTGTTAACGGTCCTGCACATCCGCACAGGTGTTTTTTCTTTTACTTATTTCAGCTGATAAGACGGCAACATTTAGATGATGATGGTGATGATGATGATGATGATGATGATGATGATGATGATGGTGTAATGTGTCCTGCCCAATAGGTGTAACAAAGCTAACAGATGTCAATCAAACGGTCTGTACACGCCCACATAGGCCTGAGTCTTCCTAAATGAGTGAGCTGTTTTTGGGGGTAGATATGTGATATTTGTACTCATTCATGGATAGTTAGTAGCACATTGTGTGTAATTGACTCTTTTTACTGGTATAATGTTCGTCTCCCTCGTCCCTGTGGTTGGTCTGAGTTCCTGCCACATCATTTGTCACTTTGACGAGCTGTCGATCTAGAAATAGCACCAGACCCAGCATGAAGCCGCCACAGAGAGCGAGCTGCTTGTCTGCTGTTGTTCTGCTCTCCACCGGTTGTTGTTGTTGTTGTTGTTGTTGTTTTATGCCATAAAAAGGTGTGTTGCTTTGAATTTGAGATGTTTTTTTGTTGCCAGTTTCTTGCATAAACCTCTCAGAGACTCTCAGAAGACTGCAGCCATTCTAATGAATAAAAAACACCAAACTGAATATTCTAACAAAGCCTTGAAGGATATTTTATGACATCTGGTTTCCTGTCTTTGATAAACTCAGCATTATAACTATATTATATATTATGAAAAGCAAGAAGTTTTATGGTCACCTCCAGTTTTTTCTGTTGAATCAAATTAGTGGCCATGATCTGTTAGAGTCTGGATTTAAAAGATGTACAGCATGAAATACACCCTTCAGTTTCATTTTGCTGGTCAAAAAGTACTCAAATACACAAGTAAATTAAACATTTACTGCTACTTTTATACTGTAGGCTAAGAAAATTGCTGTTTTCTACAAATGCGAAGATGTGTTGACGTCCTGAAGGATGTACCAGCCGTTAATGACTCCACTGTTGTGTGTTTGCGTCAGGTGAACCAGGACAACGTGGTGAAGGTGGGCCACAGACAGGTGGTCAACATGATCCGCCATGGAGGCAACCGGCTCCTGATCAAGGTGGTGACGGTGAGCCGGAATCTGGACCCCGACGACACGGCGCGCAAAAAAGGTACAACCACCTGCAGAGTACACTGGAGGAGAAATGACTGACAGTGACGCTCAAATCAGACACGGGGTTAGAAAAGGAAATAGTGGAGACAAGCTTCAGGTGCGGACACAGCGGCACATTTTACGTGTCGTAAAATTGGTGTGGAAAAACCTTCTGCTGGATGGAACTGTGAACAGTTGTATTAAAATACCAAAGACTGCAGCAGGGCAGCATGCTGACTAATGATGTGTTATGTAATAATATCCCTCAGAGGCAGCGAGAATATCTGACTTACTCCATGTTCACAACGCAAAGAACAAAAATAACTCCGAACCAGAAGCTCATATGTTTCCTATTAAGCTGCTTAGATTATCAAAGCTCAACCACTTAGCAGTTCAAAACTCACATAAGACTTTATATTTCACTGCACATTAAAGGACGACAATACACAATTATGAAACAATATTAAATACTTAAGCATATTGTAACTGTAGCAGAAGTAGAAGAATCATCAAGTCTGAAGTTTAGCTCCGTAACGGCCTGAAGTGCTGCTCATCAGGTAACGACAGCAGCAAAAGCTCTGAGTGTATTAAAAGGACGAAGGAGTGTTTATTGCTTTTGAATTTAACTTCTCATCTGTTATTTCTTCTTTCAAAAGTTACATCTGTTAAAGACTAATTCTGCTGTCGATACAAACTCGCATTCAGTGTTAGGGATAAAGCCTGACGAGGTGTTCATCATCAGGAAGTAGTGGACGACTGGCAAGGGTGGATGTCTGCCTCTGTGAAGACCTTACATACTGATAACTGACAGCTCGAAGGGCATTATCATATTCATACCATGGTCACGTGCCACAAAATAGAATTAAGACCATTCATTTATATTTTCATGCATTTTTTGCAACCAAAGTCTCCATTTCCCTGGAACTCCAATACCTGGAACACTCATGAGCATCCCATGAGGTTCTCATGCAATGGAAAGGCATTGTTCATTATTTAAGTAACTAGGACGGACAGTAGACACAACTTATATTTCTATTTGGCTCAGCTACGAGCCAGAAAGCTAACGTTATGCTAACAAGATTCAAGGTCAATAACCTTGTTTAACAACAAGACTAGCTAGCTATCCGGGGAATGTTAATAGCCCCAAATCAATGGAATGTTTTCACAAATTCTTGATTTGCATAACGCTGGCATGAAGCTAACGTTATGCTAGCAAGATTCAAAGTCAAAACAATGTGTACGGTTGAAAAACAGTATAAAATTAAATATAATTTAGCAACAAGACTGTAGGACTACGCTCGTGAGATATTCAGATCTTTTTGTTGCCAGCGCATTAATTCAGAACGGTGAACAGACGGTGAGTTTCAGACGGATACTTAGAAGGTGTTCATTATCAGGAATTAATGGACACATGGCAGCCAATCAGAATTGAGCACACGCAGACCGTAGTATTATATACAGTAACTTACAGCAAACGTGACTAAATGAACAATTATCATTCATGAACTGCCACTTAATCAAAATGAGATGTATGTATTTTATTCGTGTGTGTCTTTGCCTCCCTCAGCTCCTCCCCCACCAAAGAGAGCCCCCACCACAGCCCTGTCTATGCGCTCCAAGTCCATGACCTCTGAACTGGAGGAACTCGGTAAGAGCGTCCTCGGCCTGACTTTTTACTCACGATGTCATAAGGAAGTCTGTGTCTAACAGCACCTCTCTTTGTTTCTTTGTTCTTCCTTCTTATTCTCATTGATTGGTTAAATCTCTCAATAGTGGATAAAGGTAAGCACTTCGTTGCTGCATCACCTTTCTCCATCCATTTTGCTTGACTGCAGCATCCTTCGGCTCACGGCGGCTGAATGAAGCTTTTGTTCTTGGCTAATGCAACTTAAGTTTCCATCATTCGCTTTGGTTTGCCTCTTAAATATTTAGAACAACTGCTTTTCCTCCCTCCTCATCTCCTGCTCGCCATCATGCATGAAGGACTCTTGCTTCTAGAGACACCCGCAACCATGGAGCTGTCGCCATGGCCACTTCACACGACCCTCTTTATGTGCTGCATTAAAAGTGCTGTGTCGTCCCAATACCTTCTGACAGACGAGGCAGTCAGCGTTTTTCAGACACACGAGCAGAAGGAGACACAGGAGGCCACATCGGTGAAAAGGGAGGAGGGTACAAGGAAAGAAGGAAGGAAGGAAGGGAGGGAGGGATGTGTGAAATAGAAATAAGGGACCACTTCACCATGCATGGTTTACCACATAGACTGTATATAAGAAGTGGATTCAGTGTGACGTCTCCCATTGGTTTGTGGACTGCCTTTTTTAAGCCTCGAGTTTGGCATTTAGGCCGTCACCATCTTGGTTTTTGGCCGACGCCATCTTGTTTTTTAGAACCCAGGAGTGACACCCGACGGTGGAGCTAAGTACCAAGTATTTATGTGACCAAAAAGGTTGAAAATGTACTTTCCTGAAGTGAAAACATACTGTGAAAGAGTTTAAGTTGTAAGACAAAAACGAGGACAACTCCCAGACCAGACAACGCCGTGGTAGAGACCTGTCAATCACCGTGTAGCCCCGCCCTAAAGCATCCCCTGCTTTATGGTCTGTGTGACTCTAAATGGACCATAATGTACTAAATGAACATCATGCTGTATTGAAGACTTGAAACTAGAGATTGAGACCATAAACTCATGTTTACAATGTTTACTGAGGTAATAAGTCAAGAGAGAAGTAGAGTCATTTTCTCATAGACTTCTATACAACCAGAGGAGTCGCCCCCTGGTGGACACTAGAGAGAATGCAGCTTTAACACACTTTTCAAAACCTAAAGTTGCCGCCTGCAGTAACTTTGTATTTCATGAAAATATGAAAGATTATAACTTTAACTGAGGTGGTTCATTTGTCAGGTGATCACTTTTTTAAAACACCGCAAGGAACTGTGTGTGCTGCACAAACAGTCGATTAATCGACATTTGAGTTTTGGACTGTCGGTACAAAAGCAATGTAAAGATGTCACCGTGAGTTGTGTCATTATAACGCTTGAACGATTAATTAAAGAACAATAAAACGTATGCGTGTCAAAGGTGTGCAAAGAGCAGGCAGAGCGATGAAAGGTGAATGAAGGAATGCATAAATGACAGCAGAGGGAGTCTACTTATATTGCAGGAAATTGTTGACAGAAAGAAATAGCTCTGGTCAGCATGTTTCTTCCAGAGCTGCTTATTTGACACGTCATTCTTATACCTTCCACATGTATAGTAATAATAATTTAGCCTGGTAGCGTTTTAGAGTCTTAAGAGCATCACAGTTTTCATATCTGAATTTAAATTCTCAGACATATGCATCTGCCGCAGCAGGACACTAAATATAAAAAAAAATACTCAAAATTACTTTTTGCAAATATTAAAGAAAGCTACGATACAAGTGTGTTTTTGTTCAGCTTGTAAGAAGGATTGAGTCAGTTTTTGTGCTTTAAAGACTCCAACATCTGTTTATGTCCCCCCCCCCCCCCCTTAAGCCACTCTAAGGAAAAAGAAAGGTGGTAAGTAACTGTAGGCATGTTTCAGTCTGATCCAGTATTTTGCAATGATTGATTTATGTCACATACCTCCCTCACCACCACCTCACTGTGATGATCTAACGCTCTTCTTCCCGTGGTGTATTTGCATGATTTACAACCTTGTTTTTGACTTCAGCTGTTGTGAACTTCATTGTGTTCTACGTGTCGCTGTTGCACGTTTTAATGTTGCATTTATGTGGAACAGAAAGACGTTGGAGCTCCTCTGTTCTTCGTTCAGTCAGATTATTGTTTCTTCTTCTTTCTGACTCAGTTTTAGAGATCGCACCGCGAAGATGCCGAGTCGTCACGTGATTCACTCTTTAGAGAGTGCTTCCTAACATGAGACCCTTAATGAGGAATTACAGAACTCTTTACTCGTGTGTGTGTGTGTGTGTGTGTGTGTGTGTGTTAAAAAAATATACAAAAAACACTGTTATTGTGATTTAATGTTTGTTCATTCTATTTGATCTAAAAATGTTGGTTCTGTGTGGCTTCTTTTTCCCTTCTGTGTCACAACAGCCTTTTGTGTATGTATATAAGTGTGTGTGTGTGTGTGTGTGTGTGTGTGTGTGTGTGTGTGTGTGTG
>NW_022280307.1:53080-76198 GCF_004355925.1 Anarrhichthys ocellatus
TGTGTGTGTGTGTGTGTGTGTGTGTGTGTGTGTGTGTGTGTGTGTGTTGTTGGTTTCTAGGGCAACTGTGTTGCACGTTGTCTTATGTGCTGTATAGCAACAATCCAGTCGGGAGAGCGAGGAAATGTGCATTTTCTTCCTGTTGTGTGCGTTTGTGTTGTAGCTGTAACTTAAGGTCATTGACACTCCTTTCCTCCCACCTTTCCTCCCTTCCTCACCTCTCCCCTCCCCCACTCCTCTCCTCTGTGTGTAGATGCGCAGAAGAAGAGGATTGTTTTCCAAGTCACTCTAAGTAATCGCAACCCCCTAATGCATGGAAGCTTTCCACATCCTAGACAGAGCTAGCCGGGGCGGTCCCGCAGTGAGAGGCTAGGTCGGGGCTAGCATGTAGCTTCTCTGAGCAAAACCTCTTTTTAGTCGGACTCTATCTGACGGCATCATCACACACCAGAGGGAAGTTCAGTTCTGCCAAATTTGCCGTTGACACCTTTCCCACGTTGCAGGCTCGAGGAAAAAAAAAAACGGCAAACTTGACAGACCTCAAGTTCATCGTTCATCTTACATTCGATGAGGGAACAGCCCTGAGAGTTGGATGATGCTGCTGAGTCGGCTGTTTGGAAAGAGGCTTGCACGGCTTGCAAGGCTGGACGCACCCGACACATTTCATCAAAGTCCTCCTGTCCCCCCCCCCCCTGTCCCCGTCCCCCCCAAAAAAATGATTGTGTTTCAATGTTATATTTTTGTTTCAGTCTCATCTGCAATTCAGTGTGGAAACACGGAGAAGGGTGACTGTGAATGACTAGCTTGCGTTTGGCCCCATGAGAAACTCACCAAGGCTTTGCAAGTTCAGTCCGGCATTCTGCGTTTTTACTTTTTTATTTTTTGCTGCTCATGAATTCACGGCTCGCTTCATCTTCCAGATAAAGTAGAAGAGATGACGCACGCGCAGAAGGCCGCGCCTGTTGATACGAAGATCGCCACAATCAAACCACGCCCATCCAGTCGCTGCTTGGTTACGGCAGCTGATATGAATGTAGGTGTCACACATAAAGAAGGTGGAACATACATAAATAGCTGTTACTTTTTAAGAATTAGATTACACAGTTTAGACAGTATATTATACTGTTACTTCTTGTTGGTTTTGATTGTAGTATATTCATTTTAAATATGTTTAATTTTTGTCTTTATTGCACATAAATACAATTCTTAAAATATTGTTTTACAGCTTGTTTTGTACTGATAGATAACTGAATCTACATGCTGTTAGTGTCGGTCTCCACAGCCAGCAGAGAGCCAATGAAGACTGTCTGTTTTTAGTTGTACATCATTAACAAAGTTCTGGTTCGCAGTCCATGTATCATGACCGCCAGGGAGTAGCAGTGGTGCCACCCACTGTGCCAGGGGCATTCCTGGGGCTACCTGAAAAGGGCACTTTGAAAAAGCAAAAGTCCATAGGTATGATGTATGTACCGTTGAGTGTGTGTGTGTGTGTGAGTGACTGCATGTCCATTACCTCGTGCTTTTCAGCTCGTCGTAATATTCCATTAATGCTCAGAGGACCTGCTCCGTGTGCTCGAGCAATATTACAGCTCATTATAGATAAATTAGAACGATCCAGTCAGCAAAGTGTGCTTTCAGGCCATAATATTGGAGGTCATTAAGCGTATGCTGAGACCTCATTCTCACTGCTGAGCTAGAGGGATGTCGTGCAGGCTGATGTTACTCACAGCGCTTTTTGATTTGCAGTGCCAATATTATTATGACAAAAAAAATTAAGAACCTTTTTTGGTTGGCAATAATTGCTATTAAAGCACTTTTAGAGCACGACACAGTGTGTCAACTAAATAGTGTCACTCATTTACAAAGTGGCGACAAATTACAATGAATGTAACTTTTTTTCAAGCCATTTTTGTCTTTTAAGTGAGATAATTTGATATTTTTAACCTCTTTCACTCCACTCCACTTTACCATAAACACATTTTTTTTTCCAGGGAAGGCAAGTGGTGTTTAGACAGAGATAGAAGATCACGATATATGCCACATGGAAGTGTTATACACTACCTGAAAGAGCAGCACTGTGTAAAGTTGTTTGGGTAATGGATCAGAAATTAAAAAAATACACCATCATTAGAATAGGCGATAAAAACACAATCACACTGGATGCAAAAAACTGATTAGGTTTTGCCCCAAACTACATGGGATTATCATAAAGTGGGTCTGCCTGTAAAAGGAGACTCTTATGTACCAATAGAACCCATTTTCATTCAGATATTTTGAGCTGAAAGGTCAAAGGACCCCTGTGAATTTGGCCATGCCAGTTTTTCCCTGGCCAAAACGTTGCTTTAGTTTGGAGTGTTGCCTGCTGCAGCCTCTGAAAGACAGTAAAGTCAGCCAAGGATGCCATTGCTGTTTTGAAAGGATTTAAATTAAGCATTCTGCCTTTAATATGAAGGTTTATTTTTTTGACCTGGTGTTGGGCGAATGGTCAAATAAACGCACCAGTAAGTTCCCGCTTGCTGCAGCAAACGTCTTGTAGTCATCTTTTCTTTTTTAGTCCTTCTGGCCTCTTACAAATCTCAGGAACCTCCTGCTCGGATAAATAAAGGTTAAGAAAGAGCTCACATCTATAAATGAGACATTTGCAGTGTAAAGAGGAAGCCATGCTGGAGATAAATAATAGGGGGTGTCTCTTCCAGGTCCTCACATCATTTTTCTTTCTGCTCCATTTCTCCAAGGTACAACGGAGGATGAGAAACAGGGATTCCTCACACCTCCTCCACTCAAGTTCGCCCGCAGCCTCTCTATGCCCGACACCTCAGAGGACATCCCTCCCCCTCCAGCCAGTTCACCCCCTTCGCCACCGGACTACAACTCTGGCCCTACACCCAAGGGTTACGGCACCACGCGACCCAGCTTCACCCAGAACTCACCCAATGCAGTGAAGACCATTAGCCGAACCACAGACATCGGTACGTTAAGGCGTGGCTATTACCGCCAGAGCTCAGAGCAGTTTGAGAGCACACGCATTCGAGGGCGCACGCCGGTGCCGGAGAACCCTTACTCTGAGGTGGGCAATAGGACACTGTATGTGCCAGCCAAACCAGCTCGAAGGAAGGGCATGCTAGTAAAGCAGCACAACGTTGAGGATAGTCCCGAGAAAATGTGTCGCATGCCAGCAAACCCCTCGGGTGCCGTTTCCATGCCCACTACGCCTGTAGAACGAACATGCTCCTCCATCCCCATCCCCACCATAATCGTCAAGGAGCCCTCCACCAGCAGCAGTGGCAAGAGCAGCCAGGGTAGCAGTATGGAGATCGAGCCCACCACCCCTGAACACCCATCTCTCACGCCCACTGTTTGTGGTTTGCGTCCTGAAGACCCTATGTCTCTAGGCAACCCCTTTGCGGTAGCTATTGCCGGGGCAGTACGGGACCGGGAGAAAAGGCTAGAGGCAAAAAAGCACTCAATTGCCTTCCAGTCAATAGACATTGGGGATGATGACTTCAGTAGTCCCACACCAACCCCTCGCCTACGCCAGTCAAAGTCCATCGATGAAGGCATGTTCAGTAGCGACGAGCGGCTTCGAAGGATATTGGGTCCCCCTCCCGCTGCACAGCTTGGGCCACCTGTTGGTGGCGGTAGTGGCAACATGACAGATTTCAATACCCCTGAGCCCACAGTGGTGCGGGAGCCTCTAAACACCAGAACAGGCCAGTGTCCCAACCTGGACAGCCCTGTTAGTCTCCCAGCCACTCCTCCTAAGAGCCACTACAGGGCCAACGGGACCTACCTCCATCCTGTCACCGGCAAGCCCTTGGATCCTAATTCTCCACTCGCTCTGGCCCTGGCAGCTCGTGACCGGGCGATGAAGGAGCAACAAAACCATCCTCAGAATCAGCCACCAAATCCTCCTCAGGTTCAGCAAACGCCCAAGCACGAAGCCCAGTCACTCCCAATTCAGCCAAGCCACAAACCAGACCTCAACCAACCGCTGTTTATTGACACCAAACTACGCTCCGGGATCGAGACAAGTTTTGCTGCAATCTCCACGTCAACCATGGGGCGGCCAGGCCGAGGCGGTCTGCGGAGGCAGATGACGGAGCAGAAGTACGAGTCCGATGGGGTGCGGGAAGAGCGGCAGCATCAGGCACTAGAGGAGAGGAAAAGCGCCCCGGCAGATGTGGCAGACGCATCGCAACCCAAGTCAGCAGGGCTGCTGATGGTCCACACCAGCAATGAAGCAAGCAACAAGGTGAACAACCAAGAGGTGGAGGGCCAGGACAGCAACAGGCCATCTGAACTGAAGGACCCCAACCAACCCGATCCTCTCAACACCACAACTCTGTTCTCCAATCCCCAGCTAACCTTATCTCAGAGGAGGAGCATTACCGTGGGCGAGTCCATGGAAGAACCAGTAAAGCTGCCCTTCCGCATCCCCCCTCCCCCTCTCGCCTCAGTTGACATTGATGAGGATTTTGACTTCACAGAGCCCCTTCCCCCACCGCTGGAATTTGCCAACAGTATTGACATTCCTGATGACCAGGCTAGTGCCATTGCAGAGATGCTTCAGCAACAGAGACGGAATGGGGGACCAGCTCTACCCCCATACCACGCTCACGCCCCACCACCTGTCATGGATCAACACAAACGGGTGGCGAACAGCATGCCCCCCTCATATCCTCCTCCTCCACCAGACTCAGAATCAGGGGTGGGTGACTCGGGCATCGAGGAGGTAGACAGCCGCAGTAGCGGGGATCCCCAGCACATGGACACCACCAGCACCGTTTCCAGCATCTCCACCCTGTCGTCAGAGGGAGGCTTCTGCGACAGCGCTCTGGAGAGCCTCTATGCCACTGCGGACGGAAATGCCTTCCTGGTGGATCGGCCCCCTGTGCCACCCAAACCCAAGGGCAAGTCCGTCATCAACAGGACATCGCTTTATCACGACGCTCTCATTGAAGAGCCCCCGGAGTCCTATGGGTCACCGCCTCAGGCCCCTCCCCCTCCACCTTCGTCCTCTGAACCTCCTAGGACTCCCACTCAAAGGACATCCAAGCTGTGGGGTGATCAACCCCCGGAGCTGCGCAGTCCCCCATCCACACCGGACAGCAAGAACACCGTCATCACCGAGCTGAGCTCCATTCTGCAGCAAATGAATCGCGACAGGCCAGCCAAGCCAGGAGACAGCCTCGACTCTCCGACGGGGACCAGGGGGGGCTTCGGAACAAGGTGCGTAATAAGTCAGTCCTTCATGGCTCTGGGGTCTCATATTTTCTTATTTTGATGTGTATAATCCCCCATATGTCAGTCCCAGATCTTTCCTCAGTGGTTAGTAACTTGTGTAAGAACTTCTTTCTCTGTATGGGTTAAGTATACCCTTTACAGTCCACAGTGGTTTCATGGCGGATTGCCCATTGCAGTATTTGCATGTAGCCATGCCTGAATGATACTATATGTTTTCTGCACAGTGAAGCTGGGTTTATTTTGTTCATTTGGGAGAAGCCAGGAGTTTTCTTACAGGCTCGGTTCACCAGAGATACAACAAAACATGTTTTCAGTCATTCATTGACGTATCTTGTGATATGCAGATAGTTTGGGTTTTGTTTCCCCACGTTTTGTGATATCACAAAGGGACTGATTCATCGCATGCTCATCATTGATTATTGTGAGTTTGGTTTTTGTGTAAACAGGATTTTAAATTATGTCTTGTAGATTATTGCTTCTTGAGTCTTGTGTGAAGTGTATATGAAGGTGTGTAATGTATTTAATATGAAGGGCTTTATAGAAGCATGGTCAACCCAAGGTTTTTCAGAAGCTTCATATTGTTGAGGCTTGTGCTCTATATACACCTTTATATACTGTACATATATCACGAATTCCAGAGCATAGCTTTGCAGGTTGTCAGAGGCGAGCATGGGTCTTTGTAAAGGGATCTGATGATGCCAAACCTGGTCACTCACTGTTACTGCAAGACATCGAGAGGCTGTGCTAAGTCACTGCCACCCTGCTGTTGTGTTGAAACAAGCTTTTATTGTGGTAGAAGTCTCAGTTTGTGAGGTCTGTGTATCATGATCCATGGACATCCTTCTGTATAATCTGATAGCTCTGGGGAGTTAAATCCACTGTTTATAACATGTGCTCACACTCTCGCTTTCTATTTGGTTGATTTATCTAAAGTGACTGTTTACTCTGATATAAGCACAGAGGACCACTGTAGGGCAATAAGCCTGTTGTTACTTGTTGATAGGTAGGATTAAGAGGTGGTACATTTGATATAACGAGATTGATTTCCTGCCATGTTTTAGATTGTTCGGGACATGCAGGAGTTCAATTTCGCAGTAACTGGGACAGCGTTTTGATGGACCCTGCACCTGAACCAGCTCATGCTCATGGTTTTTTAAACTCACATCTCCTCTGTATGAGAGGGAAATAAAAAGCACGATAAATAATTCACCCCTCACATGCATTTTATATGAACGGTCCCATCGCTCATCAGAGAGGTGTAGAGAGCAGAGGGGAAAGAGTTGATTCCTCTGGGTGACTGTGCCAACAGCATCACGTCAACACAGTGACGTTGGTTTGTGGTAATTACAGCGATATGGCAGCAGCTGCTCAGGTCCGGCCTTGAGTGCTCTCCTTCACGCTTCACGCCACATACTATCACGTTATCCTCATTTTCATCCTCTGTTCAAAGCCATGTCTGTTTGACCTTTACACCTTGTACTCATTTCATTTTCAGCCCACGCCTCTCCATCTTCATCTCCATTTCCTCCAGTCTCCTGTAGTTCCTTCACCTCTTCTTTCTTCATGCCCTCTGTGTCTCCCATCTCCACAGGTAGGTTCCACATCACACCAAAGATCTGGTTCCACTTTCACAGTTTGTATCCATCGCCTACATGCAGTTGTCTTGTTGATGTCTCTGCCTGTCTGTCTGTGTGTTGGCATATTCTTGTGAACACTGTCACTCAAATATAAATTACATACTTCAACTGTATGCTGCTCCTGTCAAGTAGATGACAGAAGAGTTGCAGCATGAAGTTGAATACTAGTGAGGAAAAATGGAAACTCCTGCAGCTCGTTTCAGTGTTTCAAGGATTTAAGAAACATTTATTGTCGTTGTGCAACACAGGGATGCGCAACCAAATTCAGTTGTAGCCCGTTTGTAACACAACAAACACATGATAAACAAAACAACAACAGCAGTACATTCCTCTAGTGCAGGGGTCACCAACCTTTTTTAAACTGAGAGCTACTTCAAAGGTACCGAGTAGTACGAAATGCTACTTATTTGATACAAACTTCCTGAATAACAAAGTTACACAGATCACCTTAATAATAATAATAATATATGTGAAGAGACTGTTTGATCACATGTCAGTTAATTATTCCTCACAATAATTATTAATAATGATTTCCACAACAATGATGGTATAGTTACTAGGGGTGGGGGAAAAAATCGATACAGCATAGTATCGCGATATTTTGCGTGGCGATATTTTATCGATACACGGACGCCAAGTATCGATCTTTTATTATATAAACTATAAAAAAAATAAAAAAATTTAAAAAATTTGTTGTTTTTTTTAGAAAAATCAAATCAATTACTTTTTCAGTCCACTAGATGGTGCTGAGTTGTTTTCTGGGGAGGTCAGCAAAGGTCCCGGGTCAGCGTGACTGGTAGGAAGTTGGTCAAAACAAAGAGAGACATCTGGCCTCACAACGGGGTTAAATCTGCCAACAGTAGCCAGGCTCATGGGGAGAGTGCAGCGCATAACTGTCTCTCTGCCCTCGACGTCCACGCATCACAAGTTATACTGAGTTATATAACTCTTATATCCTACTTATATAAGTTATAGTTCATATACTGAGTCCACACGTTTGCATTTAGTTAAGTTGGACTATGTAGTAATACAAACAGTTCAGTTTGTCAGGTTCATGCAACATTCATGACATTGTTGGTCAGTCTGTCTGCTTGACAATCCTATTCTGCTGCAATAAAAATGATTGAAGTGAGATGAACAGACTGAAAACTTTATCTCATTAGATAAAACATGTTGACACAGTTTTCCTTTGGGGACATGATTTGAAGTTGAAAAAAGTAATAAATCCGAATATAGGCCTATGGTATCGCAAGAATATCGCAGTATCGTGATAATATCGTATCGTGACCTAAGTATCGTGATAATATCGCAGTATCGTGATAATATCGTATCGTGACCTAAGTATCGTGATAATATCGTATCGCGGGACCTCTGGTGATTCCCACCCCTAATAGCTACACATACATATTTAAACATGCAACTTTTATTTCTGTTAATCTGTTTCAACATTTGAAAGTCAGAGGTAACACATCTCTGATATTTTTGTATCATCACATGATTAAAGCCGGTTACTTTTGCACATAGCGCCTGCTGGTGAATGATGCAGTGGTAATGTAGACATTTGGGGAAGTCTGGGTAACCCCTGTCTGTTGTCACCGACACCAGCTTTTCCAACGGTACCTTTTTCTCAACGAAGAAACTAGTAAAAAGTCTCGCCTATAGCCGAGTGGGGGATCCAACCCTCCGCGCGAGTCTGGGCCTTTTCGGTCGGATTGCGTTGCCTCGCCTCTACCCCCGCCACCCCTGAGTTGTTGCCCCGTGGCCTGTTCCGAGGTTTTTACGGACCTGACGACGGGGTGTGCTCGCGTCGCGCGTCTGGCACCAAAGGGAAGCGCCCGCCATTCAGAACCTGAAAACCAGTGCGGTGTGGCGGCCTCGTCCTGGCTGTCCGCCGTGCGCCTCCGGGTACCCATCTCTCTTAACTCTCTGCAAGCGTTTTTGATTAAAAAAAGAACAGCAACTACAATTTTAGACGGAGCTCCATGGTGACTAGTGCTATTTTTAGAACATGTCTTGCGGGCGACTCACGTGGTCCCTGCGGGCGACAGGGTGCCCGCGGGCACCGTGTTGGCTACCTCTGCGTCTAGTGTATTTCTTTAATTTTCATCATAATGAATGTAAACTGCAGCACCAAAAACTATTCTCTGATCAGATAAAATGGCCGACACCCAACACACAGTTCTAGTGGATCAGAAGTGATGATGATGAAGAAGGATCATTTTCGAATCAGCTTACTTATTGTGCCTTTAAGAAAATACTATGACACTCAAATCACTTGGATGTCACCTTCAGATGGGCGTGAATGAATGAGCTCAGTCAATGACTCTGTTACCACAACATCATGTTTAGCAGCACAGAGATTACGGTGTGACAGTTTACGTGTCTCTTGTTCTGCCGTTTTGGTGAAGAGCGATCAGGTGGTCTGGTTGTTCTGTTGTTAGCTTTATGATGCTAAGCTATCAGCTGAATGGAGCTGGCAGCCGCTCAAAGTAAACTGTTTATTCCCCCCAAGCCATGCATTTGATATGATTTATTTGTTGTTGTTGTAACTGAGAGGATTGTTTTGCACATCAAGTTTTTATGACTTCTGGAAAGCAGAGATTTTTATGTACTTTTTGAATTCTATTTAATGTGACTTATATAATGAAAATATGAGCTGCAATTTGAGGGGAAAGTATTTCATGTTAGCTTTTCAGGAACAATTACAAGAGGGGATGTGTTGGATTATTATTTTATGAAAAACACTATAACTTGCTAAACAAAGTAAAAGGATAACATTTAGTTGATGGTTTACTGAACCGGTCTGGATCCTTGTAGACCAGCTACAATGATAGGTATCTGTTAATATGGATCATCAGTGATCATCTATTAGTATCAGCAGAAAATCAACGTGATCAGTGATCTCTAAAAGTTATATTTGATCCTTTTTTCTTTTGAACTGATCCGATCCGAACTGTGAGTTTCATGATCCGTTGCAGCTCTACTCGCGGCTGCCTTCTTCATTTCTTTCTGTGTGTAGTCTGACGGGATGTTGACTGATCTGATTAGCTTAGTTCAGTGTTCTGGTTCCTCTGTGGGATCAAACCACCAGATGGCTTCCTGCTAAAGCCAGTAGATTGCTTGTAATCTGGGTTTTTTGATTGTTGCCGCCTGGTGGAGTTTTAAACCCCGCTCTCTCTCGGGTGTCGTCGGGGTCTCTGATTATCTGCCTCCGTGCTCAGAGGGGGTTTTCCTGTTGCACTGCTTTGACTTGTGAAGAGTTTTTGGTCGTTCACTGAGCAGCAGATAAGGTTGAGACTCGCAGATAGGACCCACCTCGTCATGAAGAGGCCTGGGGGGGGGGCCTGCTTCTCTGACTGTCAAACAGATGGCAGCAGAGATGCACAGAAGATGGCCTAGATTCACACATGCTCCTCCATCTCTCGCCCTCCATCCTTCCTCCTCCTCTCGTTTCCTTGTAGAGATCAGCCTCAGCACCAGTGGACATTTGTGGGTTTTATTTATTTATTTATTTCCTTCCCTCTCTTTTTCTACATTTCTTCATCCCCGTCTCTTTGCCTCCCGGATTAAATGTGTGTCGGTTGTGCCTGTGGACGAAAGGGTTGCCTCGGCACAACCTACGGTGGCCTACGGTGATGTCAGTCTGAGTGATGGGAGGGGTGTGTGTGTGTGTGTGTTTGTGTTTGTACATGTGTGTATGTGTGTCGTGTGTGTGTGTGTGTTTGTGTGTCGTGTGTGTTTATACGTATGTATGTGTGTGTCGTGTGTGTGTCGTAGGTATGTGTGTGTGTGTCGTGTATGTGTGTGTTTGTACGTGTGTGTGTGTGTGTGTACGTGATTGTGTGTGTGTGATGGAGCAGGAGGATGGCGGGCCTCACCCTCGGCAGAGTTCAACATCATCTCTTGCAGGTCACGTGCAGCGCTGCTTTAGTAGGCCACCGTTATGTAACACTGGCACAGCCGAGTCAGTATCTATCTATCTGTGTGTGTGTGTGTGTGTGTGTGTGTGTGTGCTTCTATAAATACATGCAGCGTTTGCACCACCAATGAGTGCGACCCTGAATGTGCACTGGAGAGAAGCAGAGAGTCATCATGCGATGTGTGGGCGTGGTGAAGGCGAGGTCTCCCACCACAGATATCAATAGCACCGCATCCCAGCTAACGGAGAGCGAGCTGCGCTGACAGGGAGGCCAGCGAGGGACACGTGCTAACGTTACTTGTGTGTGTGTGGGGGGGGGGTATATTTGCAGAATATTGTTGGTTCTTGACTGTAAACACAGAACTCCTTCAGCTCAAACCTGCGTGGTTCAAAGCTCTGTGTGATGACTTTTAAATGAACAAAGAAAAAGAGACAAGGGTTGTAGTTTTTGTTTGTTTGTCTTTTACAGACAATGGATTAGATTAGCTCTGTGTTTTGTGCTAGTTAGCTGATGTTAGCATGCTAACACACTAAACTACAATGCTGACCATAGTAAATATGAACTGCTAAATATTAGCATGTTAGCATTGCCCCTGTGAGCATGTTAGCATGCTGTTTTAGTATTTAACTTAAAGTGCTGCTCACAGAGATGCTAGCATGGTTGTTGTGGGTTTGCTTGTTTATGATCAAGAGAAATGATGACAATGTTTCTTCATCCACCGTCATCTGTGAGCGCTTTTGTTGTCAGACGCCGTTAAAGGTGCAACATGTCACTGAATAGTCAGTCAATTCTGACGTCCCAGTTTGTCCACGATTGTCCTGGATTCAGGCTGCGTGTCCCGAGTCCCACGACAAATATCTGGAAAACAAACGTCCCAGTTTTCAACATTCACCACCAAATGTTCCCAGTTTTCACCACAATTAAAATAATAATAAAAATACTATTGAATTAAAAAATAAAAAAGGAGTAGAATCAATGTAGCAGGAGGGTCAGAGCGGTGGCCATCTTATGCGTACTGTTGCCTCAGCGTCCGATGCAGCGGCTGACTTCCATAAAAACTAGACCGACGTACGGCTGCTGGCGGACTCACTGAGGTGATGTTTTTTGCAGTAACGACTAAAAAGAGCAGTTGAGTAGAAACGTTACGAAGCCAGAGTCATTTTATTTTTAATTATTCTTAGATGGCCAGATTGCAATATACAAGTGTGTTTAGTTTTTAAAAGGAATCTAATTATACTACACCAATGCAATACTTGTGTTTTGTGGTTACGAGTGTTATTTAACTGATTAAAATAAACAATGTTTTGGTGGATTTTGGGAGACAAAACATTGTTTATTGTCTGCTGTAAATGGTGTTGAAAGGTGTGCTTCGGGTAGTTATATGGTCACCCTACTGTAACTATCACTTTACTGCCTTCTACTACCTTGAAGACATGAGTGATGCTTTTTTAGGGTGTCATCTGTACAAATATAGATTTTATTTGCAATTAACAAAAGCATATGTATACAGAAATGATCTGGCTTGTTCTCTTTTGTGGTAAGTGACTCTTGGTATCTGTGAGAAGTGATAATGAGGTCAGAGAAGCTGAACGTGGCTCTGTGCTAATTAGCCTAATAAGCAATTACATACTTTTCACATACTTGTCTCAATTTCACTCCTGAAACCAAAAGTGTTTCACAGATGATAGAATAGCAGGATGCCAATTAGAGAAGTGCTTGACAGATCTCAGGTTAAGTATTTGTTCGTGCTGTCCGGTCATTAAATAAAGATCAAATTAAAAAGCTGTGAGTGGACGAGCCGTAAAAGTAGAGGTGGAAAAACAGAAGACGACAGATGGCAGAGACGTATCGGTTCATGAAGACGTGACGCGTGCTTTCCTCTTGTCTTTCATCTCATGTCATTTGTTTGTTTGTCGTGTGAATGTCTAACGTTGTCCTCTGTCTCCATCGCATCCGTCCAACACGACTTCCTGCGGAGAAGCTGGTGTTGAAAAAGTGAAAATCTGTAAGTTTTTTTGAAGGCAGCACTGTTTAACAATGGCCCAGTTCCATTTTGGCAGAGTGCCCCCCCCCTCTCAGTCCCCCCTCAGTCCCCCTCACTTCCCCTCGGGCCGTCCCATATGTTACGAGAGGGGAAAGAGAGAGATCTAGGCTGCACCTCTGCTGTAGAGAGCGGGAGGAGGTCGATTTATAAACTCTTGTGTTGAAAGTTCAATCGATTTATCAGAGTAACAATCAACAGAACAGGGGGGGGGGGGTTAAAGGAATGTGTGATCATCCTGCATGGATTGGTGTGTGTGTGTGTGTGTGTGTGTGTGGTGGTGGTGGTGGTGATAGGGGGGGGTATTCTTGTGTGTCACTGCTCCAAATATCAGCACATCCATCACATCCCTCCACTACAGAGTATATTTCTCCCTCTGAACCTCTTGAAGAGGTAAAACTATTGTGTAGTTCTTAATAAAGAAGAAACAAAGACCAGAGAAATGTCAGAGAAAGAAATCAGTGTGAGTGGCGGAACATTATCTTCTTTGTCCCGAGCCATTAATCCTCTGACAACCACACACATTTATCTTTCAGTACAGAATTACTATTTTGTTTCTTTTTGAAAAATAGCTGCTGTTACAACGAACACAAGATACGGGACTCCGTGTAGAATATAACAAGTAAACTGTATATATAATTTACTATCTTCAATTTTAAAGCTTTTATTCCTGATAACTGTTGTGATTCTAGGATTAATAAGTGTGTGGTGTAGATATCTCTGAGGGAAGATGGTTACTTCAATGCTCTGTGATTCCGCCCTCGTCCTGTAAGGAGTGGTTAACCTTCCCCCCCGGTGTTGTGTTACACATCCACCCGTTAGCACGCTGCAGGCTGCAGGACGCCCAGCGTGGACTCGGAGGCCTGCACTGAGGCTTTGTTACAGTAATCGCTTCACATGGATGTAATAAAGCCATTAAACATGTTAACTATGGGGAGTTCACACTGTGAGAGGCTTCTGCTTTAGGCGGGAAAAACCCTTTGAATGTTGCACATCTAAAGGGAGCAACGCTCTGCTGATCAGTGTCCAGATGAAAACACTTTCTTTCTTTTGTTTTAGAATAACAATATTCACCAGGTTTTATTTTATTGTCATAAAGACTGAAATGTAATGCACCATTTGACTTTGTCAAGATACTGTCTAAAATGAGATCAAGCCTTTGATCTCTGAATGTGAGACGATTGTTTTAATAATTAGATACATTTTTGTATTTTAATGAATTCTGAAGCCATTAAAATAGTGAGCAAGTTGGAAAAATGATTATAAAATGATTATCTAAATCACAGTACCAGGTTCAAATTGTTGTTATGAAAATCACAATGCGCTTGAATGAAAAGATATCACATAACATAGAAGAGATGTGACATGAATGGAGCAAATGAATCAAATGATTTACACTAAAATAACAGCTCACATACAACAGACGAGCTCACAGTAAATAATAATAATAATTCAAAGTTTACTAAAATGTCTGGATGCAGATTAAAACCTGCTCTGGTGTGATTCATCGTTCCTCCTCCTCTGCATCAGCTGCTGAAGCTGCATGTGCTGCCACCTACTGTTCATTCTGCTGCATTACATCCAGGTTATTATGACTTTATAAAATGTATTCATTTCAAGTTTCCAAGAAAATAATAACAAAAACTAAACAAGCAAAAAAAGAAAAGCCCAGAGGACAATGGACAAATACTAAGAGATGAATAAGAGAACAACGAAAAGATAATCAATAAACGAATGCAAATCAAAATGACCGCTTTAACGTAGCTTCGTTGGATGAATCCTTAAATCCTTCCAGCAGTGACAGGATGTAGTTTTAGTGTCAGACTTCCTTCCTTCCAGGCTGTTGGTTTCAGTTCAGGACAGTTTGATGTGAAAATCAACTCTCGACCTTTAAAATGCAAAGAGCGTCCAATATATATCTTATAATCTGCTAATAGTGCTTCATAACTAAAGGTATACGTACTCATAAATAGTCATAATGCCTTATAACAATAATCACAACATGTTTTAAAGCATTTCATAATGATTCATAAGGTAAAGTATCATGATGCTACATAACTGATGGTAACTTACAGATTTGTATTTGCAAGGATCATAGTGTGTTATGATTCCCATTATTGTAATACATTATAATCTTTTGTATTGTGTTATTATCACTGTTATAATATAATGTTATGTGGTCATAAGTCACTATAAGTGATCATTGTTCGCATTAAGTAAAGTGGAAAAAATGCGATTAAATCTAAGCAGAGCAACACGAAACATTGTAAAATATCATAACGTATTACAACTATTATACTAAGATCCTTCAAACATAAAGGTATGGTGATTCTTCACCCTATCAGTCAATACATTGCTTGTTGTTGTAAAGAGTATGTATTAGTGCTCATAACTATCATATTACAGTGACCTAAGCTGATTATAATGCCTTATAAGTATTTCCATTAGTGCATTATGGACGTGGGTGTTCTAGAAAGTGTTACAAAAGTTTCTGCAAGTGATGAATTTAAAGGGCTTGATTGTCCATGTGACCCTGACTGACCCCGGTCTCATCTCTGTCCCTCTCAGGCCGCCTTCAGACGACTCAGGGATGCGTAACAACTCCGCCGGCCTCACCTCCACCCCTCCCAGCAGCCTCCCGTCCCAGACGCACCCCTGCAGCCCGCCGGACTCCGGCTCCTCCCTCACCCCTTGCTCCTCGCTGCCGCCCTCCGTGTCGCCCACCCTCACCGACGTCTTCGGCCTGCCCACCCCGCCCATGGGCAGCGGCGGCGCCTACAGCCTGAGCTCCTCGTGCGGCGGCAGCGGGAGCTCGCGCTCCCCGTCGCCGCTCACGCTCATGCAGCAGTCGGCAGCCTCGGGCAAGCCCTTCGCCTCCAAGCCCATGGAGCTGTGGAGCAAGCACGACGTGGCGGACTGGCTGGAGAGCCTCAACCTCGGGGAGCACAGGGACGCCTTCCTGGACAATGAGATCGAGGGCGCCCACCTGCCCTCACTGCAGAAAGAGGACCTGATAGACCTGGGCGTGACGAGGGTGGGCCACCGCATGAACATCGAGAGGGCCCTCAAGCTGCTGCAGGACAGATAAGCCTCCGAGGACAGCGGGGTGGTCCCTTTTACCGACCTTTGAAGAGGTCGGTCCCTTTTACCGACCTCTTCATCGGACATAATCTCAAGTCGACTGGGTAGAAGTTTTGTCCAAGCTGACGCTGCCTCTTACTGTCTTTTGTCCTCTCTCGTCCTCCGTCGTCCTCAATCTCAGTGCTCCGGTCTTGTCCGTCCCTCTTCTTCCTTCCACGCCGCCCTTGAGCATCAGGGGGATCATGGGACGACGGGAGGAACTGCAGGTTGGAGGAGGGGGGAGAGCGAGAGAAGAGAATAGCTGCTATGTCACATCAAGGAGAGCGGAAAGCAGAGGAGGCCAGGAAACACAGCTCTGGAATAATGAGTACTCAAACGCTGGAGGGAAAGAATACTTGTCTGGAAGTTTGTTCCACATAAAGACTCACCCAACTGCTTTGGAATACTGAAGACTTTTCCCGTGCACCCCGGTGTGGGTGCACGAAGAACCAGCTGAGCTGGTCGTTGCTCCTTTTCTATCTTTGCTAGAGTTTGTTCAGAGAATAATATTTCTTCACTAGAGTCCTACCGGAGTTATATTTCTGGGTGCATCTAAAGTTGTAGAGAAACATTTGAGATAGACTCCATTTTTTTTTGTTGTGCTTTTCACCTGTTTGTGTCAAAATAACAACTGTTTAAAATAGATACTGAACCACATCTCGTGTCCACACACACACTTTATGCACACACTGACATATAAGAAAACACACTGTTTTCACAGACACACACGCACCTAAAGCATGTACACACACACACACACACACACACACACACACACCGTTACTGCAATGGCCTTCTCCTGAGAGAGAGCAAAGCGTGGAGAGAGGTGGTCACCACAGGAGGAGCTCCGCTGGAGCGGGCCCTGGAGGGGGCCCTCGCCCAGTCTACACCCACCCAGGTGTCCACCTCATCGTAACGACGGAAACCGAGGGGAGCACACTCTTTTGTGTGTGTGTGTGTGTGTGTGTGTGTGTGTATGTGTGTCACTGGTTGACCCAAAATATCATTAAGGGCCAGTTTAGCTATTTCCATGGATCCGCTTTATAGGCCAGAGTTTAGGGAAACTAGAGCTGTTCTTTACCTTTGTACTTTACTTTGTCTTCATCCCGTCAGAGCTCCTTCCTCTTCACCATTAGCAGGTCAACACTCCACAGTAATGCTGATGTATCAAACACCCCGTGTGTTCGTGGTAGAAGTGGAGGGTTTTTTAGAGAGAGAGAGAGAGAGAGAGCATTTACAGAGACAGTTTCGACATTTTGGGGAAATATGCTTTCTTGCAGCGAGTTAGATGTCGTGTCTGTACAATATGAAGCTGGAGCTGGGAGACGATTAGCTTAGCATGAAGACTAAACTAAACTAAGACATAGTGGCCAAAAGTACAACTTCCTGGTCTGTCACATGATGCTATGGGGCCAAAAAATACTTTTTCCCATAGACTTACATTGGGAAACGTCCACATTAACCTCGCAGGTGTACTTCATGTTTTGTGCTAATTAGTAACTAAAATGGTGAACATTATACCTGCTCAAACATCAGCACGTTAGCATTGTCATTGTGGGCATGTTAGCATGCTGATGTTAGCCTTTAGCTCAAAGCAGCTGTACTAACTCTAACTACTACAGACTCAGTGCCGTAGCATGGCCGAAGTCTTTTAGTTTCATTTAAACTTCGTACAGAGCTAGCATAGCTGTTTCCTGTCTTCGTGCTAAGCTACGCTAAGCTAATTGTCTCAGCTTGAGAGTGTTATTGATCTTCTCTTCAAACTCTCAGCTGGATGATTAAAAAGCGTATTCTCCGAAATGTCAAACTATTCAAGTCTGTTGTTTGATAGCGTTTTATTGACTTTGAATCCAGTGTCAAATCCTTTTGGAGGCCTTTTTTAGCTTTCAACGATTTTAAATAACACAAGTGATAAGCAACCTAGTATTTAAGAACTCATAGGTTGACATTTAATGAGCTAAAGCTCCAGTTTTACCAGGGAAATGACGTGTTTTCTGTATAGCTAAATGAACATTTTGTACATTGTTCTTTGTTAATTAAAAAAAAAGAGCGAGGAGATTAAAGACTCAATAAGAGATTCGTTGGCATGAAGCTAACTGGAGCTTATTTCCAACTGGATCCCAAATGAACCAAACAGCACCCCAAACCGGAGCAGCGGTTTAGAGGAACAATTCTGTGATTCAAAGGGAAAATACTGTTTTAGACCGAAAACAGCCTTCAGCAGAGCGTCTTCGTCTCGTTAAAGAAGAAGGCTGGAGACGCAACACCGCGTTAACAAAGCTGTTGCAGACCGACACTGGCCGTTTCTTATCAACGTAGAGCAACCTCAGCCAGATGACATGAAAATCTTCGCCGAACCGTGGCTTCAGGGTTTTATGTCGAATTACATTTTTTAACGTAAGTCCACATTGTCCTGCCCTCTAACCGCTGTGTAAGAATGACCAGAGATCAACCTGACAGAGCCGGCAGATGTTCATCAGCGTGAGCTGTGAGATTAGAAAGAGATGGAAAAGAACTCCTGATCTGTTGCAGATGAACTTCAGTCCCTGTAACTAGACCGGACTATAAGCTTCTCCTAGTCCCGTATTCTTATCCAGTCTCACTGCAGCTCCAGCAGTAGAGACGGGGTTTAAACTTTCTCATTAAGCGTCCAATCTTAAACTAAAATCAGCATTTATAAAGCTGGACATGTATGTGTGTTTGCTAGCAATGAGTACAGGCTGGTCAGAAGTAGAAGTGCAGTATGTGTTGAAACGTGTATATAAGAGTGTTTAACAGGATAACAAAAATGTCTATTTGATTATATGTATAGCTCTATTAAAAGGTTTAGAGTTTGATTGATTTATAGTTGCCAGAGCTGACCTGACGACAACAGCAGTGGTCTCATCCGCCCCTTCATCCTGCAGAGGATGCCTTAAATAGCTCACAGTTCCCCTCCTCCACTATACCTGCACCACTGTCGGTTGTATGGCTCCATAAAGAGAGAAAGGAGCCCGTGTTTTTATCTCAAAGTAGATTCTTTCAGAGCACACCTAACGTGTGGTTCGATATGTGCTCGACAGTAACCCAACGTCTGAAATATGTATATATATATATATATATAGATATCTATATATATATATATATATAGATTTATTTGGTTTCATATCACACTCCGCGGCTTCATGTGTAGGTGCAGCTTTCGAGGAGACAAATGAAACATACACAAGCTCTGTGTTCCGTGAACATTAGCCGTACGGAGGCCGGCACGGGACAATGCTGCTATAATCCTGTTCCTGTTTGAACACGTGACCTATTTTAGAGGAAACGGCGACGTGTCGGAGGGGCGTAGAAAAGCACAGTATTTTTAAAGATTTGTATAGAGTTCTATGAAAATTTTATAGAGGTTATCTGAACAAAAGCTGTTCATCACTGACGCGTGGATTGCCAAAAAAAAATGAAATACTATATAGATTAAAAAAGATGGATATTATTAGACTTATGGGTTATGTAAGAAGCAATATTTATTCTGAATGAATCTCCTTGGTTGTGTTTTATTTTACCATTTTTAAAGTTACATATCATGATGCGATCACTTGTTTTCATGAAGTGTTGCCTAAAGTAGATACAGCATAGAAATACAATAGGAGTAGAACGGACATTGAACAGTTTTTATTGTGGTCATTTGAGTAGTACAAAATAAAATGGCCATTGTTTAAAGTTGTTATGTCGACGACACAAGTCAGTAAAGTGTTGTTGCAGCTCATGGATGGCTGGATAGTTAGCTAGGTAGCTTGTCTTTCTCCAGCTAAGTATGCTAATTGATGCTTTAATGCTACACTTGTTGCAGAAAATGGGCCAAACAGTAGTCACTCATCTCTTGATAGCAATGTTACACTTTGACAAGAGTGTGTGGAGGAAGCATTAGGTTGTTCAATTTGAGTCATTTAGGGGCTGGCTAGTTAGATTGCTAGCTTGCTAATTAACCATGCTTTAATGCTACGCTGGCTCCAGAAAATTAGCCGAACAAAGTTGTCACTCAAAACCTAACCTCAGTGAGTTTGCGACTGGGAATGTCCATTCTACTCCTATTTTATTTAGATGAGATACTCTGCTGTAGTAGACTGTAGTAGTCAAGTGACCACAAAAACCCAGGTATGTTCTGACAACCACCATCTGCCTGACTAGACTTCTCTCATTTCCCCCCCCCCCCCCCAGTTTAGAGTGTGTGTGTATAAACAGAGCAAAATGTGTACATTTAAAAAGATATATATACATCCGCAAGGCCATCATGGTAGAAAAGTATATGAAACCTATATATATGTAAACATACATAAATCCACCAAACGATTAGCGGTGGCGGTCGACTCCTTTATTTGGATCGATATTGTCACTAAGCAGATTTCTCTGTGGAAATGTAGAGCTGAGTAGACGTAGTAGGAATCCTTAAAGAGCATCACCGTGGTGTGGCGCTTCACCAGGCCATGCTTTAGGACAGGCATGGCTCACTAAACCCACTTCCACTCCCCTTCAGAACACTGCTCCCACCTTTATCATTGTCCAACATTCGGGTAACTGTTTCTGTTTCTGTTTCTTTCTTTCTTAATTAAATTTTTTTTTTTATCTCGCATTAATAGATTTTATTCTTTGATTAAGTCTTCATAGAGGCTAAGATGTTTTCGGTAAATTTGTGCAGACTTGTGTTCATGTTTTCTATGTTGCTGTAATTTTGTGCTACTAAATCATCATAGAGTCAACTAATTACTGAATTACTGAAATGAGAAGAGAGAGAATTTTCCTGTAACTGCACCCCCCCCCCCCCCCCTTTTAAATCCTCGACACTTCTTGTATGGCAACCAAAATTCACTGTAAGAAATAAATATAATATTGCACTAGTGTTGTTTTCCTCAGTCTTTACAGCAGCGTGTTGACGCTGGATGATTATCGGTTTGTGTAAAATAAACACAAGCGAAGCCGCCAAGAGATTCTGTGTGGAGGGTGGATTTGTACTGACATAATTTAGGTTTTTAAAACACTTTTAGTGCACAAATGTATATTTTAAATGCTTCTTTGTCTTTTTTCCAACAGTTTGGGATTATATTGAACCTATGGAGCTTCTAGTGTGACACCAGAAGAATTATAGAGGCAACAATTTCAATGACGGCCGTGTCTTAATGCATTACACCAGACACTACAGGCCATTTTATATGTAATGTAATGTAACTAAACGTCTCTTTAAAGGACGTTTCCTCTAAATGAGTTTGTTCTCAGACTCTGATGATAAATCTCCACTTCAGCAGCTCTTACATTCACCAAACTTCACTCGTTCATTCCTCTCTGTGTTCTGAAGGTTTGTACTTGGAATAATTATGTTTTTCTCTTTGAACTGTTTTATCTGAGACGTGTATCACAGACGTGAGAAACATTTGTACTTTCTGTCTAACTAAACGTTAACATACAGTACAGGTTTATCAAAACAGAAAAACAAGTACACTCAAGCATTTAAGGAGTTTTTAAAAGAGGTTGAAAGATACAAAGGATGGACACTATTTTCCCACAATGCATTGCACAGAGGAAATGGAGGAGCCGCCATGACAGCTGGAAAACATGAAGCTAATTGTGGATAAAAGGTGAAACAGCTTCGGAAATGATAAGTAACTATTACATTTTTGGGGAAATGTTAGTATGTGTCAGTTAGTATAACTGCTAAATCATGCTCACAATGACATTGCTAATTTAGAGATTGAGCATGCTAATTGGTTTTCCAGACATTTGGTCCAAAAATTAAAATGTTGACCTAATGAGGGTGCTAGATGAACAATTGAGGGATTAACAAAGTGACAATTACAAGTCATCCTGAGGGGAACATAGATGTCTGAAGCAAAGTCCATGGAAATACAACCAATAGTAGCGGACCAAAGTGGTGGACTGTCCCATTGATCGACGTTGCCGTCCCATCACCATCAGCGTAACTGGCTAGTAATGCTGACCAGCCAGCAGAGTACATGCTAATAATAAGCTTAATTGTCTGAAATACGTATATTATTACATTGACTTTAATGTGATTGTATTACAAGCCAATAACTTGCTTACAGTAAGAGCCCGAACAATGTTTCTTTGTCTAACGGTGATATGTGATCCTTGTTCTATCACATGAGTTTACTGATCTCGTCAGTTTAACAAGGCAGCACAAGTCTTGGCCGGTGCTTCAGAAACTAAAGAGATGGTTTTCATTTCTTATGTTTTGGGTTCAAATGTTCCTTTTTTTACACGCTTGCTGGAGTTAGAATCAAGTTATTCATCTCGTGGTTGAAAGAAACCTGATAAGTCCGACAACTTTTTTTGACACAGTTCCATAATGAAAATGAAATTACAGCTTTTAGAAAAACATCTTGAGCTCCGTGACAAAGATAAAGATCAGTCAGTCACAGTATGTTTCACTGAGCATTTGGCATTAAATGAATGCAACAATTGTGTTGTTTTCCCTGTTGAAGCTGCATTTCTTGTTTTTAAAAAACTGACAAACTCGCATATCAATCATTTTTTCCTTTGATACATCTTTAAAACGCTTCTTTTGACGGTGTGGTCCAAAGGGACATTCTGAGTGTCATGTTGCTTTGTGTTGTTACAGTTAAAGGGCCACAGTTAGGTTTAGGCGGCAAACTCACTTAGTCAGGTTTGAGAAAAACACAGAAAACACGTCACAGACATCACTGACACGAAGCATATGAACGCATATGTGTTGACACTGCAGTCAGTACAGACGACATGGTGTAACATTACATGCAAAAGCAAGAACGGCGTTGTTATTGAACTCTGAATGACTTACAGATTGTGATATAATTCATGATTCATTCACCATTTGTTGAGAGCGGGCTGGATGTCATCATGTTGATACGTAGTGACTTTCACACAGTGGTTTATGGACTTCACCCACTCATGCAGCTAATGGAGATCTACAATATGTCTTTTTCAAAATAAAATCTAAATTCACCATCTGTCAGTAAAGTTGCAGTTTGAAGTGAAGATAGCGATACAGTTCGTCATTGTTGTGCTCTTTTCTTATCTCTAATCATTTATACTCGACATGTGAGAAAAGAATGTCCTAAAGCTCACTGGCAGCCGTAGAATTACGGGAAGACGAACCTGAAAGTATTTCATATGCTGTCACAGTGGG
>NW_022280308.1:0-1405 GCF_004355925.1 Anarrhichthys ocellatus
ATAAACACAAATAAACACAGATAAACACAGATAAACACATATAAACACAGATAAACACAAATAAACACATATAAACACATATAAACACAAATAAACACAAATAAACACAGATAAACACAGATAAACACATATAAACACAAATAAACACATATAAACACATATAAACACAGATAAACACAAATAAACACAACTAAAGCAGACGGATTAATAAAACGTGAATAATCTTTGTGCCTGAAACCGGTTCAGTAAAGACGAGTCTGTTCATCATGAAGCATGTGCAGCTACAAGATTAAAAGAAGAGTTTTATTGATTAAATATCTTTATTTCTTCATTTCGATGAGGAATCCGACTTCATGGAACAAAAAGATGAGTTCTTTCATAAATCATCGGCCGTCAGTGACGGGACGTCTTCAGGATCAGGTGCAGACATTAAAGAAGGAAAGTTCATTACGTCATTTCACAGCATTCACGTTTTACATTCGTTCAACTTCTATTGAGTTCAATGAGGCCGGCTGTAGAAACACATCAACTCATCATGTGATCGATGTTCTCATGTTTCCTTCTTATTGGTCTCAAACAGATCAACCTGTGATTGTAACCAGATTCATAAAGCATAAAACATTCATATAACTCATTATAGTTGGCCTCAGTGATTCATGCTACTCATCTAGCTCATGCTATTAGCTAGCACACAGGTCATGCCAGCGATGAAGGTGAAGATGAAGAGACTGTAACATGTGATACCAGCCCTCTGTTTGCTTCCATTAAACCTTCAGCTGGATTATTTCTTAGTCTTTATCTCCAAGTTAATGCCGGACGTCTCAACAGAGCTGCTGCTGGCTACCGTCAGCTAAACAAAGCTAAATGCTAATGCTAACGCAACAAGTTCATGGAGGAGCAAAGTAAGAAGTACCGACCGGTATAAAGGTCCGGATACAAGATGTAAGTGATATGTAAGGTATAAAGAGTCGTGTAAAATGAAAGGACCAAACAGC
Source organism: Anarrhichthys ocellatus (assembly GCF_004355925.1). NCBI lineage: Eukaryota > Metazoa > Chordata > Actinopteri > Perciformes > Anarhichadidae > Anarrhichthys > Anarrhichthys ocellatus. Next base: position 996 of record NW_022280308.1, read on the forward strand.
AGAGCCCTGTGGAAGCCCGTCACTCTCCACACATCTGAATTATTCTGGATTTTGTGTTTACATTTATTGATATTTTCATACATATTTATATTTGCACTCTTCCTGCTCTTTCCCTCAACACAATGGTCCGAGTTCCTTCTGTAATGTTGACTTTTAAATCAAGTATTTCTGTTGATTTTACCCATATTACATGATTATTGATGACATAAACGTAATAATAACTATCTTTTCTCCCGATGCCTTCACAGACCGTCAGCAAGTACAACTCTCAGTACCACAAACTGTTCCAGACGGTTCCTAGAGAGGAGATCCTGATGAAAGGTGAGGACGGTTAGTGAGGACAGGAGGACTCTGACAGGTTAGGACAGGTGATATAGGACAGGGGACAGGCAGGTGATATAGGACAGGTG
>NW_022280308.1:1415-5971 GCF_004355925.1 Anarrhichthys ocellatus
GATAGACAGGTGATATAGGACAGGGGACAGACAGGTGATATAGGACAGGGGACAGACAGGTGATATAGGACAGGTACACCATCCGTCCTGTCGGTCAGGAGGACACTGACTGACAGGAGAGATGTTTCAGCTGTCTGTCCCCTGTTTATCACCTGTCTATCACCTGTTCATCACTTGTCCTATATCACTTGTCTGTCCCCTGTTTATCACCTGTCTATCCCCTGTCCTAATCTGATCTATTATCTGTCTTTCACCTGTCTGATCCACCTGTCTACCTGCTCTCTTCTTGTTCTTCTTCTTCTGTAGTGTATTCGTGTGCGTTGTTGAGAGACATCCTGCTGCAGGGACGACTCTACATCTCCAGGAACTGGTTGTGTTTCTACGCCAACCTGTTTGGTAAAGACATCAAGGTGAGTGAAGAAGCACCTCCGCTGTACCTGTCCCTTTAAGAACGTGTCCAATGTATAATAATGTTCTTAGAGCTCGTGTTAGGAAGTTAAACATCATAATTCATCTCTAATATCTATTTTATATTCATGTGAACACATCTCCTTCAAACTACTGGATTCATTCAAGTTCATCACCAAAACTACATTTTACTGATGACATGTGAACACATCATGATAACGTTATAATGGACCTTCAGCCAGTGTGTGCGTGTTTATTCTGTTGGAGTCCAGGTCAAAGGTCACCTCAGTATCATCTGTTACAGTAAAAGTCCTGCAATCACAATCAAACATGAGTAAAAGTACAAATATATTAGCATCAAAATATACTAAAAGTACCAAAAGTAGAAGTACTCCTCCTACATGCAGAGTAGTATATATTATATTCATCACTTTAATGTTGCAGCTGGTGAATGTGGAGCTTATTTTTATTATGATGTACTGCTGATAGTCTGATCTATAATAACACATCATTTATTAGTTGATTATATATATTTATAATATCAACCTGTCAGATAATGAAGTGAATTAAAAAGTACAATATTTATCTCAAAATATGGAAATACTCAAGTAAAGTAAAAGTACCTATAAATTGTACCAAAGTGAAGTACTTTAGTAAATGTACTAGCAGGTGATGAGGTGCCTTGCTCGAGAGCCGTCCAGCAGCGGAGGCAACAGGAAGTGTTTTCTCTGCCTTTCACAATAAAAGCTCCTGTTCTGTCTCCTCTCTGAACCTGCAGGTGTGTATTCCGGTGGTCTCAGTTCGTCTGGTGAAGAAACACCGAACGGCCGGCCTGGTGCCCAACGGCCTGGCTATCACCATGGATACCGCTCAGAAGGTACCGGGCGGGACGAGTTCACGAAAATACAAACGAAGAGTAAAGTTTAAAGTCCCGAGTTTCTGCAGTTTAGCCAAATGAAATTGAAGACATTTATAGAAGTCTATGAGAAAATGACTCTACTTCTCTCTTGATTTCTACTCCACCAGGGGGCGTTTCAGCTGAAGAGTGAAGTCATGTGAAGTCATGTGTTAAAGCTGCATTCTCGCTAGTGTCCACCAGGGGGCGACTCCTCTGGTTGTATAGAAGTCTATGAGAAAATGACTCTACTTCTCTCTTGATTTATCACCTCAGTAAACATTGTAAACATGAGTTTATGGTCTCAATCTCTAGTTTCAAGTCTTCTTCAATACAGCATGATGTTCATTTAGTACATTATGGTCCATTTAGAGTCACACAGACCATAAAGCAGGGGATGCTTTAGGGCGGGGCTACACGGTGATTGACAGGTCTCTACCACTAAATTGTCCGTGTTGTCGTCTTGCAACTTTAACTCTTTCACAGATTGTTTTCACTTAATCAAAGTTAATTAAAACATTCCTGTCGCCTAAAAAAAACATATTATTCAGCATTCAGTTGTATTTAGCTCCGCCCTCTTTTGTCACCTCTGGTTGCAAAAAAAACAAGATGGCGACGGCCAGATAGCCGAACTCAAGGCTTCAAACCAACATGTGACGTCACATTGACTACGTCCACTTCTTACAAATGTCTGTGTTGGAGACATGATATCGTGTCAATATAAAACTTCTCACGTTGTCAGACAGACGGTCTGAGTGTCGACCTCAGGGTGAAGGATGAAAGAAGAGGTGACTTCCTGTTTGTGCTTCCTGTCTCTCTGCAGTACGTCTTTGTGTCCCTGCTGTCCAGAGACAGCGTCTACGACGTCCTCAGGAGGATCTGCACTCACCTGCAGGTCTGTCAGAAGTCAGAAGCTCCTGTTTGTATCTCAGAATGTATTCCAGTGACTTCCTGTCTGACTCTCTGTGTGTCTGCAGGTGAACGGGAAGAGTCTGAGTCTGAAGCTGTACCTGGAGGAGCCCATCTCTCTATCCATGGTAATCACATTACTTTGATAAAAACAATAAAGAGATGCACGTTCACACGATGGAACGTGCTGTGATTCTGTAGAGACACACGTAAACATAAGCAGGGGGTTATGGGTAACGTAGTTCACAAAGGAGCCGGAAATACGTGTGGTACAAATCTGTACATCAAGCAAGCTGACAAGTACTAATACTACACAGTAAAAAAGTACTTTGTTACATTTAAAATACTAATACCACACTGTATGAATACTCTGTTACAGTAAAGGTACTAATACCACACAGTACAGTAAGAGTACCGTGGTCCATATTGTGATTTGCGTCGATCAGTCAGATGTTTTTTTTAAACCGGATTTCTTCTGATTTCTTTATTAGAGCTCAACACACGTTAAACCTCCGTTCTTTACAATGATTAAAGAAACGTGTATAAAAAGCTCTTGACGTTTCTGTGCAGCTCAAAGAATCAGAATGCAGCTTCACTAACTCGCTGCTCTGTGCTGTTCAGAGGTCAGAGGTCAATAGAAGGGACACGCATGTGGAGTTTATCGGCTCGACATTAGTTCATCTTTCCACATACTAAACCTCAATAAAATACTTTATTTCATTTAATAAAACTAGACAAAGTTTTTAAAGTGAAATCTTGTCCATCATCTAAATAAAATAAAGTCTGAAGAGTATTTATAAGAGTATAAGAGAAAGTATCCGATCAAAGAATCCGTAAAAGAAGACTTTTCTAATCTTCTGATGACTGAAATGAGCTGATTTGATCCGTCAGGACGAGTTTCCAGAGGTGTTGAAGTGGAGGAGGAAGCCATCGCTCCCCACCGTGTCCTCCTCCCTCCCAGACCTGCTGGGGACCTCCTCCCCCGGCCTCGTTGCAGACACGCCCTTCATCACGCACACACTCACAGGTAAGCAGACCTGTCAAACTCCGCCCACACGTCAAAGCCCCGCCCCCACCCTGCCCAGAGATGCCAAGAGACTGAACCGTGAGTGTGTGTTCGTGTATGTGTGTGTGTGTGTGTGTGTGTGTGTAGACAGCAGTTTGGAAACAGAGAAGATCCTGCTGACAGAACCAGTACCTGAACTGGGTCACATGGAGTACCAGCTGCTGAAACTCTTCATCCTGCTGTGAGTACAAAAGTACAAACAAAAATACAACTAGATACCAAGAAAACACACATATTCACACACACATATATATATATATATACAGTGTATATATATGTATATATATATGTATATATACACCCCAACCTGTTTATTTGTTCTAGTTTTTTAAATCTTAAAGATGATAACTTAATATACAGTATATTGTGATCAAGAAATACCACGAATACATTCTTCATTTATCTTCACAAATACTTCCAGGATGTAACTAAAAGCAACGATAAAAACTCCCAAACAGCCAGAGTACACAGACAAAGGTGTTTGTGTCAGTAGTAGTAGTAGTAGTTGTGTAAATATTACAGGTGTGTTGAGAGTCTTTGGTGTTCTACAGTGCTGTATTGTTGCTATGTGCTGCCACCTGCTGGTTGAATATATCTCACAAGCAAAATATAACGTCAGAGTATGGTTTCTCAAAGTGTGGCCCGAGGGCCGATGGTGGCCCTCAGAAACATATCATATGGCCCCCGTTTGTGACATGAAACTCATGCGTCATATTTTAATCATTCACAGACCATTTTATAATATACTATACTATGATGTTTTATGACTCTTTATGACTCAACAGACTGTACTATGTATACATAGTACATATATACTGTGTCATAAATACTCTGGTTGTCTTTCTTCTCTGTCGTCAGTTAACTTCAGTAACAGACTGATGTCAAAGGATCACTTCATGTTATTGTTCATTGATCGAATGCTGCACATGTGATCTGTAATTAATCCATCTCTACCCGTCTGTCTGTCTGTCTGTCTCTCTGTCTGTCTGTCTCTCTCTCTCTCTCTCTCTCTCTCTCAGCGTCTTCCTCCTGGTCCTGTCGTCCTGCTATCTGGCCTTCAGAGTCTGTCGTCTGGAGCAGCAGATGAGCTTCCTGAGCAGCCAGCCGACGCTGAGAGAAAGGTCCATAAGTCAGGATACATCTCATAAAACCATGTGCACAAACATCAGGATACCTGGATCATAAAACCATGTACACAAACATCTGGATATCTGGATCATAAAACCATGTGCACAAACATCTGGATACCTGGATCATAAAACCATGTACACAAACATC
>NW_022280308.1:5981-6236 GCF_004355925.1 Anarrhichthys ocellatus
CTGGATCATAAAACCATGTACACAAACATCTGGATATCTGGATCATAAAACCATGTGCACAAACATCTGGATCATAAAACCATGTACACAAACATCTGGATATCTGGATCATAAAACCATGTACATAAACATCTGGATATCTGGATCATAAAACCATGTGCACAAACATCTGGATCGTAAAACCATGTGCACAAACATCTGGATATCTGGATCGTAAAACCATGTGCACAAACATCTGGATATCTGGATCATAAA
>NW_022280308.1:6246-15838 GCF_004355925.1 Anarrhichthys ocellatus
AAAACCATGTCCACAAACATCTGGATATCTGGATCATAAAACCATGTCCACAAACATCTGGATATCTGGAGCTCATAACGGAAAACTTGATTGGTTCAAGATCAGACTTCATAACAATTACAAATCTATATTTGAATTGTTGTTGGAAACATCTGTATCATGAGCTTTGACAGGATTATTGTATATTCATGTACATTTAATCAAGTACTTTATTTCCATTGTATGCTACTGATTTAGTCTTCTTTAACTCCACTTCTACAAACTACTACTACACACTACATTGATTTGACAGTTTCAGCTTTCAACATTAAAAACATGCAGTATTATACTATAATACTATAATCTAACCTGTAGCATACAAAGTATTTAAAATAGACCACATTAATAAACTACAACATTAAACCTGATAAAAACAGAATATTTTATAAAACACTGTGAAAGGACCAATTCTGCTCGATGATTTTATTTACTTTTGATACTTTAAGTACATTTTGCTGATAATACTTGTGTACTTTTACTTTTTAATATTTTTAATCCGGGACTTTTACTTGTAAAAAAGTATTTTTGATGGTATTTTTTTAAATAATGAACTTAATTAATGAGCCCTTTAAACAAACCACAAAGCTCCAGAGAATCACGCTCTGGTTCCTGTTGTTCCAGGTGTGGAGAGCTGCCCTGCTGGCTGGCCAATCAGAGGACAGGAACTTGACACTTGGAGCCAGTCGGGGAGTAGAAGAAGAAGAAAAACCTGCAGTTACAAAGACTTCCCACCAGGGGGCGGCGGTGAGCCGGAGACAGACACTGTAGCAGGCATCAGCAGCTGGACTCTGACTCCGCCTCTAAACCTGGTCACCATAGAGACGTCACGATAGTCAACAGACATGGCGGCCGACCTTTGACCTCCCGAGGACGAGGTCACGGAGAGGTCAGGAGGCCGGAGGGATGACGACATGCTGTAACATAACAGTTTGTGTGTGTATGTGTGTGTGTGTGTGTGCATAGACTTTATAGAATGATGTGTCAAACAATTCAGCCAATCAAATCGCAGTACATTTCTCTCGGTCACGGCTACAGTTGGTGTGTAAACGTGTACTTTAGAGACATTGTTACACCTAAGTTACCTTTATTAAATATAAATCTACATTTACCTGAAACTTTTTAAAGTTTGAAGTTAATAAATTATAAGTGGAGCAAATGTTACATTTGGTTGCAAACTAAGAACTTCCACTTCTACTCCACCAGGGGGCGTTTCAGCTGAAGAGTGAAGTCATGTGAAGTCATGTGTTAAAGCTGCATTCTCTCTAGTGTCCACCAGGGGGCGACTCCTCTGGTTGTATAGAAGTCTATGAGAAAATGACTCTACTTCTCTCTTGATTTATTACCTCAGTAAACATTGTAAACATGAGTTTATGGTCTCAATCTCTAGTTTCAAGTCTTCTTCAATACAGCATGATGTTCATTTAGGAGTGATAGAGAGAAGGGAGGAACGATTTAAAGAGTGAAGGAGGGAAGGAGGGAAAGAGGGAAGGATGAAGGAGTGTATTTGTGAAGGTTTTTACTGCAACGCATGAAAAGTAACATAAAGACTGTTTTTGTTTTTTTTAAAGACTGTTTTTTAATTGAGTCTGATTGCTGCCTTAAACTCACAATATCATCTTTAATAACATTTAAAGAAGCAGAATGTCCCTTAAATGTGAACCTGAATCTGCACATTTCAGATGAATTTATTTAAAAACACAATGAAGTGACGTGTTTCTATGTGGACGATCTTTAATAACTCACCAGGTGAGATGAAACCTTCGGCTCACAGTGAGACGAGGAACAATAAAGTTTGATTTGAACAGATGGATGACGGACGACATGAAGCTGTTTAGATGTTTGAGTTTTAACTCATATTGTTGTTCTGGTTGTAACACAAAAATCGATAAACACATTTTCATCTCCTGATTTTGTCTTTAATTACAGTTAATTATAGATAATTACAGATGGTTAGTTAATAACAGTTCATTACAACATTAAAACATCTCAAGAGAAGAGGTCTCAGCAGAGCGGATGATGCGCTGCAGCCTGCCCTTGTCCTTGGCAGTGGCTGCAGTGTACCAGACCGTGATGGAGGAGCAGAGGATGGACTCAATGATGGCTGTGTAGAAATGCACCATCATTGTCTTTGGCAGGTTGAATTTCTTCAGCTGCCTCAGGAAGTACATCCTCTGAAGAGCCTTCTTAGTGATGGAGCTGATGTTGAGCTCCCACTTGAGGTCCTGGGTTATGATGGAGCCCAGGAAGTGGAAGGACTCACCACGTCGACGGGGGAAATCACACAGGGAGATAGGGGGAGTCACACACGGTGATAGGGGGAGTCACACAGGGTGATAGGGGGAGTCACACACGGTGATAGGGGGAGTCACACACGGTGATAGGGGCTGGTGGGACTGCATTCTTCCTGAAATCCACAACCATCTCCACTGTCTTTAGAGCGTTGATAAGTTGTTCAGACTGCACCAGGTCACCAGATGGTCAGTCTCCCACCTGTAGGCGGACTCATCCCCCACCAGAGATGAGTCCAATGAGGGTGGTGTCATCTGCGAACTTCAGGAGCTTGACGGACTGGTGACTGGAGGAGCAGCTGTTGGTGTACAGGGAGAAGAGCAGAGGGGAAAGAACGCAGCCTTGGGGGGAGCCGGTGCTGATGGTCTGGGAGGCTGAGACGTGCTTTCCCAGCTTCACGTACTGCTTCCTGTCAGACAGGAAGTCTGTGATCCACTTGCAGGTGGAGTCGGGCACGTGCAGCTGGGAGAGCTTGTCATGCAGCAGAGACGGGATGATGGTGTTGAAGGCAGAGCTGAAGTCCACAAACAGGATCCTGGCGTAGGTTCCTGGGGAGTCCAGATGCTGGAGGATGAAGTGAAGGGCCATGTTGACTGCGTCGTCTACAGACCTGTTGGCTCTGTAGGCGAACTGCAGGGGGTCCAGGAGTGGGTCGGTGAGGGTTTATAGGTGGGACAGGACCAGGTGCTCAAAAGACTTCATGACCACAGAGGTCAGGACGACTGGCCTGTAGTCAGTGAGTCCTGTGATCCTGGTTTTTTGGGGACGGGGATGATGGTGGAGACCTTGAAGCAGGCTGGTACTCTGCATGTCTCCAGGGAGGTGTTGAATCATATAAACACTAGAGCTCACACCTGCTTTATATCTGTTAATATATTCTTTTTTATTTTATTCATCTATTAAATCTATAATTATTATAAAATTATTAAAAATATATCACAAATCAACAACTTTGACTTGTTCTACATCTTTTGTTTTTTTTGTTCCTCTTTGTTCAGTCTGTAAACATTTATGTTTTTACTTTATACATTAACTTTAATAAACGTTTAAACTAACGAAGTGCTTCATTAACATTTGATATAATAGATCTGACTTCAGAGTGGACCTTCAGTCAGAGGTGAGGGTTCAACTGATCTACAGTCAGAGGTGAGGGGTCAACTGATCTACAGTCAGAGGTGAGGGGTCAACTGATCTACAGTCAGAGGTGAGGGGCGGAGCTATAAATCCGGAGACCTGAAGCTGAAAGACGTCAATCCCCTCAGAGGCTCTGTGACGTTAAAGGGACAGTAGTGATGTTTACAATGAGGTACTTATACACAGTCAGTGTATTACTGCAGTACAAACAGACAGGAATCAGTACAAGTTCAGGTGACCGTTATATTTAGGACATTATTACCTCTTTATCTTGCTGTCAGTGGAACTGTTTCTATGTTCTTTTCTTCAGACTCACCAGACTCCATTAAAGAAAGAAGCTTCTGCTGAATCATCTGTTAGTGTCTCCTGGAGGAGCTCCAGAGGGAGGAGAGCTCAGCTCCAGCGTCTCCGTCTCCTCTTCCTCCTAACCCACCTCTTCCTCCTTCTCCTCCTCCTCTTCCTGCTCTTCCTCCCTCCTTCTCCTCCTCCTCTTCCTGCTCTTCCTCCCTCCTTCTCCTCCTCCTCTTCCTTCTCTTCTTCCTCCTTCTCCTCCTCCTCCTCTAAAGAGACTGGTGCTCAGAGACACTACCACTGTACTCCACAGGGGGCGCCAGAATCAACACAACATGAAAGTTTCTCGTAGTAACTTTGAGTATAAGTAGTAATACCACAGTGTAGAAATACTCTGTTACAAGTAAAAGTCCTGCATGAGTATTCCTACACTGTGGTATTACTACTTATATTAGTAAGTAGTATTGCGGTCTGAGGAAAAACAGTTGATTATGAATTGAATCAATCTTTATTAATCATTAACAATCCTAAAAGACAATCACATTTACATGACCTGAAGAGAACCTGCAGTCTGGTTCTGTCCTCAGTGTTAGTACAAACCTGAAGACCCTGATCCTGAACCTGATCCTGGTTCATAGAAACACCAAGAGACCCTGGTTCAGATGGTCCTCCCAGTACAGACCAGTACAGACCAGTACAGACCCTGAACTGGGAGCTGTGGGACACTCCCACTGTCCTCCGTCCTGTTTCCTGTCCCGTCTCTTGCTTCTCCAGTCATGTTGTTTGCTTCCTGTCGGGTTGTACCCTTTCCTGTCTTCTTCTGCCTCCTATGGCTTGTCCTATCTTTTGTTTCCTGTTTCCTGTTTCCTTGTTTCCTTGTCTCCTTGTGTTACTGGTTGTTGTCTGTCTTGTCTCATTGTGTCTCTTTCATCCTGTAGTTTATTATCTCGTCACATTCTGGCTGATCCCTCATGTGTTTTAACTCCCATATTGTCCTATTATCTTCTGTCCTCGTGTCCTCGTCGCTAGCTCTGAGGAAGGCAGATGGCTCCTCCTCCTCTCGGAGACTCCACCATGTCCAGTTGCCCGGAGAACGTCCTGGGACTGATCGGCTCGCCCCCCAACAGAAACCCCACGCCTCCTTCTCCTCCCACCCCGTTGTCCCTCTCCGTCCCAGCATGCATCCTGCCGGATGCCGATAGCAGCCGGAAGTCGGAGTGAGCGTTGGCCACCGTGTGGCGCCGCACGCCGCCGGACTTCTCCAGGTAGGCCTCGCCCTCCTGCTCCACCAGCGGGGCCAGAGACGAGGAGTCGCAGGAGGAGCTGTGGTGCTGAGTGACGGTGATCTCCGGCTGGAAGTGGTCGCTCAGCAAGGACCCCGATGACCTCAGGGGGCGGGGCTCTGGACGAGGAGACAGGAGACAGGTTGAGAGTTAAAGGTTTTAAATTCTTTGTGTGAATAGAATATTTCCACTTTTCACCTCCAACACAAACATTCTGAAAAGGTTTAATAAGAAACTTTTCCTCATTAATTACCAACTAGAAGTTTGTTCTACATGTTAAAGCTGTTTACTTAAATCGTCCCAAATGTTGTCAGTTTAATCAAAGTAAAGGTGCGTTTCATTTGTTCACCTGTCAGCTTCAGCTCAAAACACGTTTTTTAATCACACTTCTTTTAGATCTTTGCCGGTTGTTAACTCTTTATTTTAACCGGATGAAAGATGTTAAGTTATCAGAGGAACAAGCTGAGCTGACGTTAGCAAAGTTAAGCTTTGTTTATTTTCACGCTTTGCACCAAATCACGAGCCTCAGTCAACCTCCGGTTCTCACAAGTGAAGTCAAAGCTTCATGTGTTAAAGCTGCATTCTCTCTAGTGACCACCAGGGGGCGACTCCTCTGGTTGTATAGAAGTCTATGAGAAAATGACTCTACTTCTCTCTTGATTTATTACCTCAGTAAACATTGTAAACATGAGTTTATGGTCTCAATCTCTAGTTTCAAGTCTTCTTCAATACAGCATGATGTTCATTTAGTACATTATGGTCCATTTAGAGTCACACAGACCATAAAGCAGGGGATGCTTTAGGGCGGGGCTACACAGTGATTGACAGGTCTCTGAGCGATCATAAAATAGTTTATTTATAATATCTAATGGTCTCAGCTTTTAGTTAATATTGAAGGTTGATGCCAAGAGAAACAAGTTTAAACTTGGACTCTTTTGTTCTATTGAAGGAGTTTTCTTTTGCCCCAGCAGGGATCAGGCTCTCTGCTGGACTGGTTCAGGTCCCAGCAGGGATCGGGCTCTCTGCTGGACTGGTTCAAGTCCCAGCAGGGATCAGGCTCTCTGCTGGACTGGTTCAGGTCCCAGCAGGGATCGGGCTCTCTGCTGGACTGGTTCAGGTCCCAGCAGGGATCAGGACCCTATTCTGCTCTGTGTGTTTCTGAAGGAAACAAAAAGCTGCTGCAGCAGATTTCTGTTAGCATCTGTTAGCTACACGGCTAAAGGTCAACGACATGAAGGAGGAACAAAAGTAGAAACTTTTGTTTTCAGATCCGGACGAGAGACTTGATTTTGATTTTGTATTAAATTGAGATGATTTCAAATGGTTTTTTTGTCAATAGTTTTTACTTTATTCAACTTTTTCAATGATCTTTCCTTCTTTTTAAAAAAAAAAATGGCAAGAAAAGGTTTTTTCTAAATTAGTTTTGAATAAAAAAGTGAACAGTTTTAATTCCCAAAATCACATCTGAGTCCTTTCAAAAGAGTAAAAAGAACGTACTGCTGTAAACGCATCACAGCTGATCGATCTGAACATTTTAGGGTTTCAGAAAACAAGTTATTTGATGACATCACTTTTTTCTATTTGTGTATTTTTCACTATTTTCTGACCTTTTCTAGAGTAAATCTTCAATCTTCAAGATGTTTGCGTTTCTTTCTCTGGTGTGTGTGTGTGTGTCGTAGCAGTTATAACACACACACACACACACACACACACACACACACACACACACACGGCAGCAGATTAAGCAGCTCACCTCCCTACTGAGAGGATTTAAATGTATTACTACAGAGCCACGCCCCCCTGACCCCTGACCTCTGAAGACCTGGACCTCACATACTTCAACAAATTACTTTGCTTCATCACAAGTCAGACGAGCTGCATTCAGGAGAACTCCAACACGTGACGTCTAAATCACATGTTGCCGTTTCCCACAAGCACTTGAATGCACCATCTGAATTGTGTGTTCATTTACATTTTAATGTCAATAATAACTCATTTTTAGCTGAATTTACACAAACAAATCGGCCAGTTTTCAGATTCAGATTCACCTTATACAGATGTCTGTGTGGCCCCAAAATTAGGCTAGATTAAAGTCTAATTTCATTAAAGTCTAATTTACTTAAGAATAAAGACAGTTCAAGTAAAGATATCTGAGGCAGAACTCACCCAACAGGAGCTGGTTCCTGTTGTGAAGAACGTTGCTGAGATACGGAGACACCACGACCTCCACCAGACGCTCCAACTGGTTGTACTCCAAACTGGGAGCACCGGACTCGTGGATACCCTGACAGAGAGAGTACATGTACACGGAGAGAGTACATGTACACAGAGAGTATTTGTTATTTTATGTCTTTGTTATTAAAGACAAGCAGAGAGAAATAGATGCAACATCTTTAAACACGACAAGTTAGTGTATGTGTGTGTGTGTGTGTGTGTGTGTGTGTGTCTTACCTGCAGCACCAGCAGCATCTGAGTGACAGGAGGAGGGACGGAGGCTGCAGTTCCCAGCGTTTCCTCCAGGTGGAGCTTCAACAGCACCAGGTCTCTGAAGGCCAACAGGGTCATCTGCCTCACCGTCAGCTCCTGACCCTGAACACACACACACACACACACACACACACACACACACGCAGACACACACACGCACACAGACTTTAAGTAGATCAAATGATCCCAGATTAGCTAAACTTACAATCTTAATGATCTTCTCTGCTCATTCTCTAAGTGGTAATTGAGCCTTGGCTAAGCCCCGCCCACCGCTGCTACTCTAATTGAGCCTCGGCTAAACCCCGCCCACCGCTGCTACTCCGTCAAGCTGTCAGAGCTGCGTTACCGTGGAGACCAGTGTCACGTAACAAGTATCTAATATGTGATAATAAAACTAAGAAATGATTCGAGAGAGAAGCAGACAGAAGGAAGGAACACTGTTACATTCAGTACACCTTCTGTAGCTAGCGTAGCATAGAAGTGCTAACGCTAGTTAGCGACGTGCTAACGTACTCCACTAATGTTTAACACGACGAGCTCCAAATCCACTAAAACCAGCCTGAACATGAAGAACATCTGGAAACAGAGACGAGTCTGTGTAGCAGACGCTACGCTGTGATTGGACAGTCTGAGTTCAATGGGGGCGGGACATAGCGAAGGGTCGGTTGCAGGTGTGTTTTATGTCTCCATGTGTGTGTGTGTGTCTGTATGTGTGTGTGCGCGTCTGTCTGTCTGTCTGTCTGTGTGTGTGTGTGTGTGTGGACCTGGACTGGGTAGAAGATGGCCTGCATGGTCGGCAGGATCTCTGTGAAGAATCTGTCCCACATGTCGGCGAGGACCACCAGCTGGTCGTCCCCTACGAGGAGGAAGTGATCTGTTTAAACCATCTGTAACGTTACACTGAACCTCACTGACTCACAGCGACGCCGTACAGCAAAGCATCATGGGTAATATGTGAAGAGAGGACGAGGGTTTGCTACGAGGAGCTGCAGACAATAAGACCGTCTTATAAAAGTGTTTAGCACTTTAAAGGAACTTTAATTTAGACACAAGTTTTTGAATTAAATCTAAAAAACTCACATGAATGTGTTTTATGCTGCAGTATAAATAAATAAATAAATGCAAGATGCACAAAAAATTAAATAAAAAGCTCCTGAACGCTAAAATAAACTTCCCCTCAGGGTCATTAAAGCTTCTTTATTGCTCTTATTCTGAAAAGGCATGTTTGATCTTGCTGTTTGTCAGGACCCAGAAACCAGTCTCACCGGAGTGAAGGAGGACCTGATCCAGGACTTCAGACAGACCTCGAGTCAGCAGCTGGTTCTGAAACACACACACACACACACACACACACACACACACACACACACACACACCTGAGACGTTGTTATATATATATATATATGACACATTAAAACTAAATGAATCCAGATCAACATATATTACAGGAAGTGGCCCAAACGAGAAGTAACGTTTTGTATTTGTTGGATTTAAAGAAGCGTTTTTCTCAGAGAGCACTTCCTGTCTGTATGATGCAGAAACGTGTTGAGACTCAGAGGAACATGCAGAGAGCCTCGTCGTGTGACCAGATGTGAGACTTTAAACCCTGAAGGAGCTTCTGGAACTGAATGAAGTTAAAAGAAAAGTTTAAATGGTTCCTTTTTTATTTTAAACAAATATTATTTCAGGAGACTCGAAGAGAAGCAGAAATAACAACAGAATGAGGCTCATTCATAAAAAGTCTGAATTCATGTTTTTACAGGTTTGTCAGCAAAACGACTTTTAAAACGCTGGTTTTCTGACCACAGTTTAGATGGATTAATATGTTCACAATGTTACTGTCTATTGTTCATACACGCGTATATGTATACACGTCATCAGGTCTCTGTACAAATATGAAGTAGAGCTTCAGATACAGGAAGTGGAGGAACACTGTAAACAGGAAGTGATGAGTGAAGATACCTGAAAGTAATCAGTGATGAAGGAACCCATCTCAGTCTTCAGGAGCCACCTGTGAAGACAAGAGGTACACGGTGTACTTTATACTGTACTACACCTCAGAGGTACAC
>NW_022280308.1:18006-19940 GCF_004355925.1 Anarrhichthys ocellatus
AGAGACAGAGAGAGAGAGAGACAGAGACAGACAGAGACAGACAGAGAGAGAGAGAGAGAGAGAAAGAGACAGAGACAGACAGACAGGATAAGGGCTCCTGACAGGAGCTCTGACTTCCTGTTGTCTTCAGGTCTGATTCATTTAGAGAAACAGAAACACGGTTTCTTCCTCTGAACCACAGCTTCCTGTTTATTTACAGAGACGAGGTCTCACTCTGCTGTGACTGTCACTGTATTTCTCTACACGTAAAGTTTCTTTGAACTGACTCAGTTTATCGTCTGTAATATATTTAGTCTGTTGGTTTTTTTTCTCTTAAAACCACAGATTAAATTTAGTCGGTGTGAGAAACGTTCACTATGTGATTGTGACTGAAGGATTGAACACGAGACAAATCAGATCTCTTTTATAGAGTCAGTCATGATGACAGAGAGCAGGAGCGCTTTGTTGTGGTTTCGATGATGATTCAACACTAATTACACGTTGACATTGAAGGAAAAGGATTCTTTGGTTTTGGTCTCAGTATCAGGCTGTTGGTGCTCTGCTTCAACCTTAAAGAGGAGGAAACTCAGCTTTTATTTTGAAGGGGATGTTTTTATATCTGTTCGAGATAAAGAAAACTTTCCCTGCAGATCAACATCACAAGTTCACAGCTTCACTGAACTCGTAGATCAAAAGACGAGAGCATTTACAGAAACAAACAGTTTGAAGCTGCAGACAAAGAGACGACTTCATGTTTCTGTACTGAGCGTGGTAGAGACCTGTCAATCACAGTAGCCCCGCCCTAAAGCATCCCCTGCTTTATGGTCTGTTTGACTCTAAATGGATCATAATGTACTAAATGAACATCATGCTGTATTGAAGAAGACTTGAAACTAGAGATTGAGACCATAAACTCATGTTTACAATGTTTACTGAGGTAATAAATCAAGAGAGAAGTAGAGTCATTTTCTCATAGACTTCTATACAACCAGAGGAGTCGCCCCCTGGTGGACACTAGAGAGAATGCAGCTTTAACACATGAAGTAATGATTATGTAAACTCATATCTCATATACTTCATTACTTTTATACAATCACTAAAAAGAAAGAAACCAAGTATTAAATGTATTATAAAGAAGCAAAGGTTGAGTATCCTGTAAATATTTACTTTAATGTAGATTTTTAACACCTTCTTCGCTAGATAAAAGAAAGGCCAGAGGGTCACCAAGGTCATTATGGTTCACCCTCTGAGGAGCATGAATATTCATTTAAAATGGGATGATTTTCAAAATAAGGGTTTGAAATACCGTAAAGTTTGGATCTTGTCATTTCTTGTGAATTCTTGCAGAACGTGTGAACTTATATCAAGATACTAAAACACCATCAACCTCTCAGCGACGGCCCTTTGCCTCCTAACAGCCTGTAAACTGAATCAGTTCATGACCTCATGACCTCATGATCACATGATCTCAATGTTCAGCTCTGACAGTCACGACGAGTCGACCTCAGAGCCCCACCCCCTCCCGGGGGGTTTGGGTCTCCGTCCAGGACGCCCAGGTGGCTGATGGGATTTCACAGCCCAGTGTTAGTCCACACAGTCCCTCACAGCGCCCCCCCGTCAACACAAACACACTATTGTTTGTTGGGCTGAGCCGGCGTGAGCTCGATTCAAACTGATTCCCCTCTCACTCTACAACCGAGGAGACGAGCAGGAGGAGAAGCTCTTCCTCGTCTGAAGCAGAAGGAGCAGAAATAAAACGAGCAGATTAAAGACGTGAACAAAGTCCAGAGAACTCTGCTGGAGGTTTGAGCTCTTTATGCTCAAATGAAGAGATGATGAAACAACAAGCTCATCTATAGATGAGAATAACAAAGTATTTAAAAAATGCATATATATATATATATATATATATACATATATATATATATATATATATATATATATACATATACATA
>NW_022280308.1:49940-52746 GCF_004355925.1 Anarrhichthys ocellatus
ATATATATATATATATATATATATATATATATATATAGAGAGATAGAGAGATAGATAGATAGATATAGATACTGTAGTAAAACAGCTATATTCATGTTGTTACTGGTAGCTTGATCTGGTCAAAGTGAGCCTTACTTTGTATTAGAGACCAGAAGTTATTCATTCATTTGTAGATATATAATATATACCTGTGTTTGGTCCAGAAGCAGCTACTTCTGTTTGTGTACAATGAGTGGTATTTTTGATATAAAGTATGAAGTCTGGACATACTCACTGTGACGTCCTCCAGGTGAAAGGTCAAGCGGCTGCAGGCACAGCAGCAGAAGAAGAAGCTTCCTGTCCGGTGTCCCGAGACAAAAGTGGATCCGTCTCCATCGTGGTTCACGTGAAGCCCGGCTCCAAACACAGCGGGGTCACAGGTCAGAGGTCACACTCTGTCTTATTAGTACACAACACCGTCACCGTGACAACCTGAGGGAACATCGCCGTCTCCTCTTCTTCTGTTCTTCCAGAAGTCTCCTCAGAGGCGGTGGGCGTCGCCATCGCGGCTCCTCCGATGGACGGAGAGGCCAACGCCGAGCTCCTCCGCTACCTGGCTGAAGTTCTGGACCTGAAGAAGAGTCGCGTGTCTCTCGACAAGGTTTCCTAAAAAACATCACCAGCTTCCCCTCATGTGTCCTACACAGTCACCTTTGTATGCCTCCTCTATCCTTCCTCAGCCTGTCTTTACATAATAATCATTATATTGATCCTGCAGGGCTCCAGGTCCAGAGACAAGCTGATCAAAGTGGACTCCTCTCTCAGTCCTGAGGAGGTGTTGAGGAGGCTCAGAGAGGCTGCAGGCTGAGAGGAGGAGGCTCAGAGAGGCTGCAGGCTGAGTGGAGGAGGTGAGGAGGCTCAGAGAGGCTGCAGACTGAGAGGAGGAGGTGAGGAGAGGCTGCAGGCTGAGTGGAGGAGGTGAGGAGGTGAGGAGAGGCTGCAGACTGAGAGGAGGAGGTGAGGAGGCTCAGAGAGGCTGCAGACTGAGAGGAGGTGAGGAGGCTCAGAGAGGCTGCAGACTGAGAGGAGGTGAGGAGGCTCAGAGAGGCTGCAGGCTGAGTGGAGGAGGCTCAGAGAGGCTGCAGGCTGAGAGGAGGAGGTGAGGAGAGGCTGCAGGCTGAGTGGAGGAGGAGGAGGTGAGGATGAGTGAGGAGGCTGAAACAAGCTGCAGAACTAGACGAAGACAGAGGAGGTTAATATCCCAAATATTTCACCTGCAAAACAATGCGAAGATTTTTGGTCTAAAATCAAAAAGCAGATGAATGATGACATATCTATTTCTATTTATCTCTGTTCAGACCTTCACAGCTGGACTGGTACGGCTACTGGGACCAGAACATCACCACGGAAACGGACCGATCCACCAATCAGTGAGCAGGAGAGACGAGCTGTTGACATGTCGGAAGTGATCATGTACAAGTATTATTTTTGTGTTTTTGGTTAAATGATGTGTCAAAATCAACAGATTATGAATCTGTATCGTTCAAATCTTCTAGATTTTATTAAAGGTAGACTCAGGATGCAGAAATAAAATCATTTGTTTGTTTGTTTATCAACTCATTTGTCATGTTTTTTGTTAAAAAAAGTATATGAATATATAAATATTTATTTAAATATAGTGCATGTAAACACAGCTCCAGTAGATGGCACTGTGTTACTTTTTTGAGTGAAGAGATTATGATGGAAACTTCATTCATACTTTTTATTTTTTACTTTATTTCCTCTTTTCTGAGAAGATTTAAACTATTTCATACGTTGAGTTCATCTCTCAGCTCACGTGATTTAATATCATCTAGTACATTTAACGAAGTGTTTTCTCCTTGTTTGGTACTTTATACTTATTTTACATATAAAGCAGAGAAGAGCACATTGGAAAAGTTGTGTCAGTGAATATTTTGTGTTTTCTTATCAATTATTAGAATTAAATATCCATTTATAAACTTAACCTGCTGAAGGAGTTTCTTATAAGTAAGAAGGAGATCATGAGACATCCCATCATGCTTTGTTTGACAGGTTATATACACTGGATAGACTCCAGGTAACCCACCAACATTTAGCCAGGGTCGTGATTATAAACGCCACTTTATCAGCACGAGTCAAAACTAAATAAAGAATAAAAAGCTCATGAAGGTCTTCAGAATGAGAGCTCTGCTGTGAATCAGCGGTAACGAGTCTAAAAGTAGACGAGCAGCTTCTCTGGATCAAAGCCCGGACGGATAACGACTTCCTGTCAGATCACAGCTTTCATGACGCTCCATCCTCAAAACTGCTGACTTGTATTTTTTTGAGGCCAGTTCTTTAACAAACAGACCTTCTTCCTGTCAGCCTGTTTAGTAGAAGTGCAGTTTATTGTGAGCGCGTTATGTAAGAAGTTGTTCATGCTGCGTCTCCTCTGGAGAGTAAAGCTGCTGTCAGGATGAAGACGTCACAACGTGGTGTTAATCCTGACGGACACTTCTTCTCTCCTCAAACTTCAGGGATTCAAACTCATAAATCCTCTTCCTCCATGTCGGGATGGTGGAACATCTCTCTGGTGATGCCCCCAACTAACTACTGACGCAGAGCCTTCATGTATTCATATGTTATAAGACAACAGCTCTCTGATCAGAAACATGTCAAAGACACCGACACCTCAAACTCATGAGAAAGACAACAACTCGAAACCACACAGTCTCTTTGTGGTGGCTTTGAGCCTCTTTGTGGTTGTTTTGAGTCTCTTTGTGGTGGTTTTGAGCCTCTTTGTGGTGGTTTTGAGTCTCTTTGTGGT
>NW_022280308.1:52756-54238 GCF_004355925.1 Anarrhichthys ocellatus
TTGAGCCTCTTTGTGGTTGTTTTGAGTCTCTTTGTGGTTGTTTTGAGTCTTTTTGTGGTGGTTTTGAGTCTCTTTGTGGTTGTTTTGAGCCTCTTTGTGATGGTTTTGAGTCTCTTTGTGGTGGATTTGAGTGTCTTTGTGGTCAGGGTTAGGGTGATCATCACCATCATCATCGTCATCATCCGGCAACCAGACGTGCCAGAAATGAGCCACAACAAACCACAAGTTGGGCATCGTGGTGACCTCTGGCTTTGAGATACTGACGAGGTCGTCCCTCCAGTCATTTCCTGTCTCCTCTCTAGTACGCACTTTCAAAATAAAGCTAAATAAAACTCAAATAAAGCTAAAGGACAAAGCCGAGGTGCGTTTCCCCGATGACTGCTCATTCCCTAGGTTCTCTGCAGGGAAAGATGCATCAACGTGCACAAAACAGTAATCCTCAAAGGAAAGACTCGAGCCTCAACTGCTTATTTAAGCAACTCCATGTTGAAAGGAAACTTGTTTAATAGAAGAAGAGTGAGAGGGAGAATGGCCCAGAGCCCAGCGGAGGATCAAACACCCACAGACGAAGAAGAAGAAGAAATGATCAAAAGATGCAGAGCTGCATCCTCATCCTCTCTGCAGTGAATACCAACAGCTTTCATCCTCACGTTCTCTGCCAGTCAGCAGGATATTTTTGGGTGGCTGTGATGATGGCGACATTCGGAGACAATCGCAGACCAAATCGTGTCCTGGAGACGGGTTTTAAACCCTCTCTTCTGTCTGCAGGTTTATTTATAGTGGATCTTTGTCAGCTCTGAGTCTCACTCTAATGCCTCGCTGACAACAGGAGGATTTGGAGGCCGGATGTTTACCCACAACAATCCGCTCAGACGTGGTCGTCAATAAAAAGTCTGAGATCATCACAAAGTTAAAAAAAACACATCACAAGTCAACACAAGTCAGTTATCTCAGAATCCTCCGGTTTAGTCCAACAAACATAAAGATGATGTCACATAAATACACACTAAAACAAGACTGCGGTGTTTAGAGCTAAATGCTAACATGCTCAGAATATCAAATGTAAGTATTATATTTAATGTTCTGTCTTATCTGAAATAAAGTTTGATTGATTAAATGTCTTTAGTTCTGGAGGTATTTATTCATAAATCAATGATGAACCACATGTATTAAAACGCTCGAGACATTCGGACAACTGTGGAGCGAAAACAATCGAGTCAGTTCACAAACGTTAAAGGTCCAGTGTGAAGGATTTGGCGCCATCTAGTGGTGAGGATGCATAATGCAGCCAACTGAAACTTCTCCTGTGTACAAAGAGGTAGGAATACTACAGAAATGTACTTAGAGAAACGTAGAGTACGTTATCCACGTAATCTTGAACGAGGAAGTATGAAGACGAAAAAACTAAAGTATTAGTCTTCATCTATTGTCTCACTAAATTATTAAAGTCTTCATCTAATGTCTCACTAAAGTATTAAAGTC
>NW_022280308.1:54248-64584 GCF_004355925.1 Anarrhichthys ocellatus
ATTAAAGTCCTCATCTAATGTCTCACTAAAGTATTAAAGTCTTCATCGAATCATCTGTGATTTGTCTTCTAAACATTAACTGTATAATTCAGTGAAAATACTATGTTACAGTAAAAGTACTTATATCACACTATATAAATACTGTGTTCTAGAAAAAGTACTAGTACCACGCTGTAAAAATACTTTGTTACAGTAGAAGTACTAATACCACACAGGAAAAAGTACATTTAAGGCCCTATATAGTCATGAATAGAGTTTTAGTTTTCAGAATTATAGATCATCTGAAATAAATAAAATGATCTAATAATCCATTAACGTTCTCGTGTTTTAATTGATTTTCATCAACATTATAATTTAACTCAAACTAAAATCTTTTAAATCAAAGTTGACAAAACTTTCGATTATTTGTTTATTGATTAGTCGAATATTTATCTTTAATGTTTTATACTTAAAGACTCGGGATTCAATTTACTGCATCTGTAACTTTGTTCTGATAGGTGTTATATATTTATTATTATTATTATCGTTATAATTATTATATTATTATTATTATATATGTTTTCTTTTATTAATGAGTCATCCGGTCATCAGAGGTCATTCGGAGCCAGTTAACGTCACACCCGTGACGTCGTCCGGAGGCTGAAAGGTGGGCGGGGCCGTCTACCCAAACATCCCGCGCGCGGCGGAGCAGCGCGTGAGCCACAAACAGCTGGAGCAGAGACAGAAACGCAGCTCGCGGAACTTTGTTCTCCTGACTTTTTTTTTGGCATCATGTGGGCGCGAGCTGTGCTGCTCGCGGCGCTGCTGTCCGCGCTTTGCCCGACGGGAAGTACGGAAGCCGAGAGGGACGAGAGGGACGTCCAGGACTACGGCTACTCCAACTCCAACAGACTGGTCAGTTACTGCGCAGAATACTGCGCAGAAGTACTAACATTTTATTATTTACTATTTATTGGTGTTCAATGTTGTTTTTTTTACCATAACCAATTTAATAGTTTATAATAATAATAGTATTTAGTAATACATAAAATCTGTAAGGATTAATCCATTATTCAAATATTCAGCAATATTTTAGATGTTTATTGTTTCCAGAGTATGTTCTTTGTTTAATTTTTATTTAATATATAATATATACTATTCAAAATATAATATATCATATTTAATATATAATGTTTAATATTGAATATAAACTATTACATATTGAATATTTAATATACAATATAAAATATTGAATATAAACTATTTAATATTGAATATTTAATATTGAATATATAATATATACATATAATGTTCATTTAATCACAGAACAATCACAGTTGGTGATTTTAAAGTAATTAATCTGCTTCTCACAAACATTAAATAAAGACTTTATTTATTTTATAAAAGTGGAGCAGCAATAATTAAACAATTAAGAAAAATGTATCTGCAACTAAATATATTTATTTATTAATTGTTAAAACTAATAATCTGGAGTCAGTTTGAGGATTTTATTTTTACATTTTATTCATATTATTATAAACTGAATACGTGTGATCAGATTTATTATCTATTACAGTAAATTAAATATATTTTGGTATTTGTTGATTTATGGATGAAAAAATAAAATGCAGAAAGTAGATTGTTGTATGAATATAGATCAATAATAGTCTTTAATATAAAGTCAGAATTCATTCATTCATGTTGGAACTTTTTACTCTTTTCTAAACAAATAGAATTCTTATGAATTATTTTGATGAAACCACTGAACGGTTCTTTAACATCTTAATGGACAAAGATTGATTTATTTCAATATATTTATTGTATATTTAGCAGTAATATTCAACATTACTGTGTTGTTTCATATTATGTTTGTACTTCAATGAAACATTAAAGGACTAAAACTGTAATTAAGTTCATAATTAGACATTCAATGATTTAATAACAGGGACCAGACGAAGTACTCAGAAGTACTAATACCACAATGTATCTTTAGTACAAAATATACTTCCAAATGTACTTACAGTACCTAAAAGTAAAAGTACTCATTATGCAGAATATATACTATATTATTATAATTATTGATGCATTAATGAGTACATCACTTTAATGTTGCAGTTGATATTTTGTGAAGCTCCTTAATAAATAATATGAATAATTATATTTTGTATTATTAGTCAGAGCAGTAAAAACTACAATACTCACCTCTGAGATGTAGTAACGTAGAAGTAGAAGGAAATATTCAAGTTAAGCATGAGTACCTCAGAACTGTGTTTAAGTACAATACTAAATGTAGTACTGCTGGTGTTTGATGCACTCATTGTATCTGTTGGAAGATGGAAGCTTTATGACGTGTGTGTGTCTGTCTACGTGTGTGTGTGTGTGTGTGTGTGTGTGTGTGTGTGTGTGTGTGTGTGTAGCTGGGAGCTCTGCATGAGGTTCTGGAGAAGCTTCAGACGAAGAGGATCAATCCGTGGGAGAAGAAGTACGGACAAGTTCCCTCAGTGAGTCTCATCAACACATTATTATTATTATATTTACCTCTGGAGGTTTCTAGAAGTCTTTCATTACTAAATGACAAAATGTTTCATATTTAATCTTTAATGTTTTATAAACACTACTGTCACTCGTTTTTACTTTATTTGTTCTGTATATTATCTATTTTATGTTTATGTTACTCATCACTTATTCTATGTATTAGTTTATTCTATACATTCATTTATATATTATTCATAACATATTTTTATTTTATATATCATATCATACACATAGATTATATATATATATATATATATATATATATATATATATATATATATATTTATTCATTATTTATTCCATGTATTACTCTGATCTTTACCTGCAGTGACATCTGAGTAACACACTAAAAGTACAATGTAGCATTAAATAAAAACAGAGTACACAGTTCTGTATTTAAATACACAGTATTCTATTTTAATCAAGTACTCTTGTATTTAAATACTCACCAACGTGTTTGCAGTGAAGCCGAAGAACCAAGAATCACATCTTTAGAACGTTACGTCTAATATAAGACGTGTTGCTCACACGAATGATGTGTGTGGTTCTCTCCCTCTGTGGTTCTCTGTTCTCAGTGTGACCTGGGAGAACACTGCGCGGTGAGGAAAGGTTCTCGTATCGGGAAGATGTGCGATTGTCCTCGAGGAGCTTTCTGTAACTTCTTCCTGCTGAAGTGCTTATGAGCCAATCAGAGCCCAGAGTCTATTTTAACATGTTTATGTATAAACTTGTGTGAAGTAGCTTTAGAGGAGTTAATCCTTCATGAATATTCATTGGTGCATTAAAGGCGTTTTATCTGAAAACTCTTTGATTTATTAAAATCATGTTTGAAATATTAAACAGGTTTTATAATTATACACGACTCATTTACATATTTATAAACTGGGAGAAAAAAGTGTTTTTGCTTGTGCTTTAGTCATTATTGAACTAGTGCTGGGCAAGTTAACACATTATCGCGTTAACGCAGTTTTTTATTTATTATTAAACGACATTTTTAACACAAGAACCGGCAGCGAGCGGTGAACAGCTGTTTGTGTGGCGTCTATTCCGTCTCTTCCTGTTTCCTTCACCTACACTCCCCTGGGTCCTAAGTCCCTCCATGTACAGCTTCTTATCACCCTCTATGTACCAACGTACATTTATAACAAATACCACACATATTACGGTAATCAGCGTTGCATATGTGTCTGACCTAAATACCACAAAAAAGAAATGATTCATTAAAATTATTGTTTGAGTTTTTAAAGTGTTTTGTTTGTAATATGTATAATAAACATCATTTAGTATCACTACTGAGAATTTAACAAACATAAAAACATGACGTAGATAGTTTTGCAGTTTTCAAGAAGTACAGTGGGTATGGAAAGTATTCAGACCCTTTGCTCAGTATTGAGTAGAAGCACCCTTTTGAGCTAGTACAGCCATGAGTCTTCTTGGGAATGATGCAACAAGTTTTTCACACCTGGATTTGGGGATCCTCTGCCATTCTTCCTTGCAGATCCTTAATTAACGCCAAAAAGTTCAATCTTGGTCTCATCAGACCAGAGCATCTTATTTCTCATAGTCTGTGCGGGCTCTGCGGGCTTTCATATGTCTTGCACTGAGGAGAGGCTTCCGTCGGGCCACTCTGCCATAAAGCCCCGACTGGTGGAGGGCTGCAGTGATAGTTGACTTTGTGGAACTTTCTCCCATCTCCCTACTGCATCTCTGGAGCTCAGCCACAGTGATCTTTGGGTTCTTCTTTACCTCTCTCACCAAGGCTCTTCTTCCACGATTGCTCAGTTTGGCTGGACGGCCAGGTCTAGGAAGAGTTCTGGTCGTCCCAAACTTCTTCCATTTAAGGATTATGGAGGCCACTGTGCTCTTAGGAACCTTGAGTGCTGCAGAAATTCTTTTGTAACCTTGGCCAGATCTGTGCCTTGCCACAATTCTGTCTCTGAGCTCCTTGGGCAGTTCCTTCGACCTCATGATTCTCATTTGCTCTGACATGCACTGTGAGCTGTAAGGTCTTATATAGACAGGTGTGTGCCTTTCCTAATCAAGTCCAATCAGTTTAATTAAACACAGCTGGACTCCAATGAAGGAGTAGAACCATCTCAAGGAGGATCAGAAGAAATGGACAGCATGTGAGTTAAATATGAGTGTCACAGCAAAGGGTCTGAATGCTTATGACCATGTGATATTTCAGTTTTTCTTTTTTAATAAATTTGCAAAAATTTCTACATTTCTGTTTTTATCTCTCAAGATGGGGTGCTGAGTGTACATTAATGAGAAATAAAATGAACTTTTTTGATTTTAGCAAATTGCTGCAATGAAACAAAGAGTGAAAAATTTAAAGGGGTCTGAATACTTTCCGTACCCACTGTATGTTTAATTATCATCTCTTACATGCATGAAGATAAAGTTGTGAACACCGGCTGAATATCTATGATCAGAATCATTATAACTGTGTTATAACTGCTGTGTAAAGGGAATACTGCTGCTAACAAGAACCTGATGTGTTTAAAGTGTTTAAACAAATGTTATTCACCTTTAGTTCATAGAGCAGTACTTTAAAATAAAAGTGCACAATACACTACTTTTAAATTCATTATTGGACTTTGCCATAACAATGAGATTAATCATGATTAAACATTGTAATTGTTGCCCAGCACCAATATATTCTCATTATTATTATTTATTACTTGACCAATAAAAAGTACACGAGGCCTTTTCTCAACCAAAATCACCTAAATATGTAATTTTACTTAAAATCCCTCATCTCCATACTTTAAATGATGAAGAACGAGGTTTAAATGACGTTAAAACACTTTTTCATCTTCAGAGCAAAACTATAAAATAAATAATAAAATGATTAAAAACCTTTAAAATCACTTCTATGAGTTACAGAAGCTTCTGATATTAAACACACTGAACCAGAAGTAAATAAAGTAAAATAGAGTAAAAATAAATAGAGTCAAATAAATAGAGGTTTAACAGCAGTGGAGTCGACCAATCAGCAGGCTTTTCGTCCCCGGAGGGTTTTTATTAGTAAGATACTTTACAGACGTCTAGACTCCTCGAGGCTGCTTGAAGTTCATGCCGACGGTCGGCTGGGTCACCTGCAGGTTAGACAGACCGCCGAAGTCCTGAAGAACAGAAGAAGAACCTCAACACCAGAGCTCATACAGCTTCAGGGTCTGATATGAACAGTTAATGAGACCTGAGACCTCTACACCAGGGCTCATGGAGGAAACATCAGGTCTACGGTCTAACACTGTGTGAGGGCTTCAGGGTCTGAGAGGAACAGTTAAGAGCTGGTCTGAGACCTCTACACCAGGGCTCATGGAGGAAACATCAGGTCTACGGTCTAACGCTGTGTGAGGGCTTCAGGGTCTGAGAGGAACAGAGGATCCTTCAAACACGGGAAAGGCTCTCAGGTTGATCTTCCTGTACTATCAATGACCTGACGACGAGGACGTCATGAACACTTTCGATACAGGAAGTAGACACTTTAAGCAACGTGTTTAAACTTTAAGAGTCTGATCACTATTAAGTTTAACATTTTGAAGTTCAGGTCTGATCATCACTCATAGCAGCTCGTTACGTTTCCTTTGATGTTCTGAAGCATCAAAGGACGTTTAACACTTTACCTCAGAGTGTGTTTTATATTTAATCTCAATCCTTCAGTTTATCTTAACTCCTTATACTGACTGAGCTGCTCTGATGAGGTATTAATACACAACTCTAGTAATCAGTGGTAGAGGTACTAATACCACACTTCACGAATGTAAGCAGTACTTTAATATCACATAGAATACATTTTATAAACACTCTGCAGCTGTCAGATAAATGAAGTAGTAGAGTATTTAAATACTGAAGTACAAGTACCTCGGTTACTTCCCACTGCAGTAAACTGTAAACTGAAGAGACTCACCAGCAGCTTCAGCATCTCCTTTGTGTCGGGATCAACTTCAATGAGCTCCTGGTCCAGAGCCGACACCTGCACAGGTGCACAAGTACAACACGGTTAAACACCCAGGTGCACAACAACCAGGTAAACCCACAGATGAGAGTTACAGCACGTCTCATCTGTGTCTGTTTCTTCCTCCTCCCTCTCTGTCCCTGAATGCATCATTTCACTGAACATTTGAGTCGAGCTTCAGCAGAAGACTAATCTGCAGATATTTATAATAATCCATAAATCATTCAATATGTCAGGACATTTAAAGACGTCAGCTTTGACAGTTTAATAGTTTCTAACTTTCTTTAGACTGAACTGTTATAATAATCAGATCAATGATAATAAAGACAATCATAAATATACAATAGTTGCAGCGATACGACGAGCCTCAGATGTACGACATTAAAAAAGATTAAATTCAGACTCATGTTGGAAAGATTGAGACGAACACAACAACCTCTGACCTCAGGATGAAAGGAAAAATGATTTATGTTCAAAATATTTAAACTCAACTAAACTCACTCCGAGTTTAGTTTCTACTTTTTATCTAATTTAGGAAAACTATCCCCTCATAAAAATGAAAGGTTAGTAAGAGATTTTATGTTTTTAAACAAGTATTTCAGTGTAAAATATCTCCAAAGTACAGCGAGAACTTAATATTTATTATTCTAAAAATATATTCACATCAGGTTTAAACTTATGAAACATCAGATTTAAAAGTTATATAAACATCAGGTCTACGGTCTAAAGCTGTGTGAGGGCTTCAGGGTCTGAGAGGAACAGAGGATCCTTCAAACACGGGAAAGGCTCTCAGGTTGATCTTCCTGTACTATCAATGACCTGACGACGAGGACGTCATGAACACTTTCGATACAGGAAGTAGACACTTTACATTAATGTTCATGTGTCTCATGTAATAATAATAATAATAAAGCTCTTATCCATCCATCAAACACAATGATGAGGATCTTCTATAATACTTAAATCTGCAATATGTTCATCTCGTTAGATTTCCTGAACCCTAAAACCTGCCAGCAGGATGGAAACGTTTTGTTAAACAATCACTAAAACTACATCATTTATCAGCCATTATTGTCAGATTTTCATCTTTCTGACGGCCCTTGAACACATCATGTGTGACCAACGCTTCTGATAGAAAAAAGCAAAACAAAACATTTTATTCTTCATGTTCTCATATAAATGTCTCCTCTAATAAAGCCTTCACTTTAACCAGAGTGTGAAAAAACATTAAACTGTGAGCTCCTCAGTGAAACTATGAAGTCATGAGAGGAGAGAGAAGAGGAGGAGAGAGGAGAAGAGGAGAAAAGGAGAGGAGGAGAGAAGAGGAGGAGAAAAGGAGAGGAGAAGAGGAGGAGAGAAGAGAGGCTGAAACATGAATCGTTTAATATTAATATTTAAAGCCTCATTTTGTCTGCCAGCGTTAACACTTGTGAACAATGTTGGATATTTAGATTTCATTGTTTTCCAACTTCATAATATAAATGATCAAAGGAATGAAACTTGTTTCTGTTATTGAATGATTCATGTCATGACTGCTCCACAGGACCTGTTTAAGTTCTCTCTACTTCTAGATGTGGTGGCGTTTCCATAGAACGTAAAACGATGACACAGAACTGATCATAGTTCAATAACTCACAATATTTTACATTTTCTCTACAAACTGCAGCTCAAAGGACGACCAGAGAACCACGACGTTTGATTTGTGTTATTAACAGACGTCAGTCACCGCCAGGGTAACCTCTCCTGTGTTCATGGTGGAACCAAAGAACCACCACAGTGTCTCAGGTGCGTTGGTGGTGCGTTCACTGACCTCAGGCACGTAGTTGTCCCTCCTCTCTCGCTCCTCCTCCTGCAGTTTGATGGAGATTCCTCTGACTGGACCTCTCTGGATCCTCTTCATCAGATGTGTCACATACCTGCAGCAGCATCACAGAGACGTGAACATCCACACCGAACAGGAAGTGAGTGTAACCAGAGCTCATGGAGGAAACATCAGGTCTATGGTCTAAAGCTGTGTGAGGGCTTCAGGGTCTGAGAGGAACAGAGGATCCTTCAAACACGGGAAAGGCTCTCAGGTTGATCTTCCTGTACTATCAATGACCTGACGACGAGGACGTCATGAACACTTTCGATACAGGAAGTAGACAGACGTCATTATATGAACTATTTAAACGTGTTAAACTGACCCGGCGATCTTGTTGCGGAGCTTCTTGCTGGGGATGATGGCGATCTCCTCACAGACCCTCTTGTTGGTGTGGAAGTCGCTCCCCAGTCGGGTGTAGTACTTCTCGATGATGACCCGGGCGGCCTTCTTCACCGTCTTGGTCCTGACTCGTCCCTGAAGGAAGAACGCCAAACAATCTATTACAATTTAAATAAAGAAATCACAGGCGGCCATCTTGGTATAGATTTCAGAGTCTCAACACATTATGAAAGAGGACAGAGACAGATCAGCTGTGACTCTTTGCTAATTTTCAGATATATTTTGCAGAAGTCTCGTTCATCTCCAGACATGTGGAGCATTAAATATGAATGTGACGCAATATTACCTGAATGGATGAGACGAACCATCACGGTTCATAAATACATGTCATAAACAATAACACTCAGAGCCGATAAACTACACAACACTTCGGCTGCATGTTCCGTGTTATTTACACGACCACCGAGCAGACCGGAGATGGTTAAACCAGTGTTTCCCGGTGAGATGCTCGGTAATGGTTGCTAGCCGAAGCTAACTCCAGTTTAGCCTCGTAAGCTAACCGTGGGTGATGTATATTAGCGGTTAAACGCTTGAAATGCCCGTGTTTAACCCACTGAACGACATTATTATTCTACCGTTCCGGTTCTTTAGACAGATACAAATCTGACTGAGAACCGCTTCTCATTCAGCGGCTCCGCTCCTTCTCCTAGCGGCAGTTTCTCAGCTACAACACCGCAAACTAATCGCTCTTATTCGAGTCATCTAACGTCAATACTTTGATATGCTGGTGAATTGAACTCTCCGGTGTCCGTGGATTAAATTAGTGATGAACAAACAGCCTCAGAACGCGAGGATTAGTTTAGATTAGTCAGGTAGGCATGTGAAAAATACCCACCATGTTGGATCGGCCTGGTAAAAGAGACCGATCAGACTTCCGGCGGAAGTTTAAATCCACAGGCGGAAGTTGAGAAGGAAAACAAGCTGCAGGTGCTGCGCCCTCTGTCGGCCGGTAGACGCAACTACAACAACTACAATAATTTAGATCCTTTACTGAATTAAGAAAACATTAAAAATATAAAAAAATATATAATATATATATTTATACTGTACATATTTGTTATAGTATTGTTAAAGTATCCTTCTCATATTTTCTTATAATTTTTCTTATAATTTTATTTCCTCTATTTTTTTCTATTTTTATTTTCTGTGAAGCAATTTTGGCTGCATGTTTGTATGAAAGGTTCAATATTAATAAATAAAGTGGAGTTAAGATCACACTGTAAAAATATTTTTTAATTAAAAATTATTACTATCACACTGAAAATACACATTGTACTTTATACTGTACTACACCTCAGAGGTACATGTACTTTATACTATACTACACCTCAGAGGTACATATAGTACTTTATACTGTAGTACATCTCAGAGGTACATATTGTACTTTATACTGTAGTACATCTCAGAGGTACATATTGTACTTTATACTGTAGTACATCTCAGAGGTACATATTGTACTTTATACTGTACTACACCTCAGAGGTACATATTGTACTTTATACTGTACTACATCTCAGAGGTACATATAGTACTTTATACTGTACTACACCTCAGAGGTACATATTGTACTTTATACTGTACTACACCTCAGAGGT
>NW_022280308.1:64684-64835 GCF_004355925.1 Anarrhichthys ocellatus
AGTACTTTATACAGTACTACATCTCAGAGGTACATATTGTACTTTATGCTGTACTACATCTCAGAGGTACATGTTGTACTTTATGCTGTACTACACCTCAGAGCTACATATTGTACTTTATACTGAACTACATCTCAGAGGTACATGTTGT
>NW_022280308.1:64845-65560 GCF_004355925.1 Anarrhichthys ocellatus
AGGTACATGTTGTACTTTATGCTGTACTACATCTCAGAGGTACATGTGTTCTGTGTTCTAACCAGCAGCATTAACAGAAGACATAAAGTAATAAACTCTTTCGTTAGTAATGTTGAGTATGAAGAGCAGATGATGAGATCACAGAGATTACATGTGAACCAGAGGAGGAGGAGGAGGAGGAGGAGGAGGAGGAAGATGGTGAACAGATGTAGAAGATGTTTGAATCTGACCTGAAGATTCATTTAGTTTACGCACGTCATTTCCGGAGTGAACTTTATTTCCCATGAGCAGCAGGGGCACGTGACTGTCACATGACACTCCACGTGACGTCACATGTCAACATGGCTTCCGCTGTCTCGAGCGAACATTTCGACAATTTACAGCTTCTTCTGAAGGTATTGATCCTTAATATCAATAAATATATAATAACAAGAGTCTTTATGAACACTCAGCGCTGCAGCTGAGACTCGATCCAATGTTGTGATCATTGTCGTTGGATTAATATGAACAAATGGTTCAGATTAGTTTAGATTAGCCTGCTAGCATCAGTGTGTTTATACATATATATTAAAATAATAATCTTTATGTACAGTCTGTGAGTCAGACCTGCTGCATTAACATCAGGACATATAAAGACATATCAATACTGTTTATTATAATAATAATATTTGTACACTGTGGTATTAGTACTTCATCATGTTGTACACTGTGGTAT
>NW_022280308.1:65570-65912 GCF_004355925.1 Anarrhichthys ocellatus
TCATCATGTTGTACACTGTGGTATTAGTACTTCATCATGTTGTACACCGAGACCATGTGAAGGAGAGCTGGTCACATGACCGGCTGGTCTCACCTTGTCTTTGTCTCCTGAGGCTCCGTCTAAAGACGCCGTGAGAGACGTTTGTGTTCAGAGTCACAGGAGGACAAGTCAGCGTCTGGTGGAGACGACGGCAGAAACACTCGACGTCACTGCAGCTCAGGCTGCTCAGGTAACACACACACACACACACACACAGAGAGAGAGAGACGCACACACACAGGGAGAGACGCACACACACACACACACAGAGAGAGACACACACGCACACACACACAGAGAGAG
>NW_022280308.1:65922-68644 GCF_004355925.1 Anarrhichthys ocellatus
ACACACGCACACACACACAGAGAGAGACACACACGCACACACACGCAGAGACTAAAAAGCTCTGAGAACAGAAATATGAGAATAAAAACTAGTGCAATAACTTTGTGATAAAAACAATCGAATAAACAATAAAACACGTCAAAGATAGAAATAAAGAAAGCAATAATATGAATGTGTGTGTGTGTGTCGCCAGCTGGTCCACTCCCTCCACGTTCTGTCTCATCACGTTCTCTGCTACAACCTCGGTTCTCCGGAGCAGATCCTACATCTGTTCCCCGACTCGTTCCACTCCAGTCTGAAGAACCTGATCACCAAGATCCTGCTGGAGAACAGGTCCGCCCCCATTGAACATTCCCTCTACTGTAACTATAGTCGATGAGAACTTCCTGGTTCTTCCTGGTGAATCACTCAGAAATTATATAATGTGTGAAGTGAAGCATGAGGGATTGCTCCTCCTCCTATTGGCTGGTTGGATGTGATGTCACTACAGGCTGTGATGACATCACATGTGTCTGATGTTTTTCAGCCCGACGTGGAGAACAGAAGCTCTCAGTGATCAGGGTGAGTCCAACCCAGATCCATGTTTCACCTCCATCTCTAGAGAGAGAGTGTGTGTGTGTGTGTGTGTGTAAGGCTTTAAACTGTGTGTGTGTGTGTGTGTGTGTGTGTGTGTGTGTGTGTAGTCTCTCTCCCCCAGCTGAAGGACTTGGACTGGAGAGTCGACATGGTGACCGGTTCAGACTCAGTCAGTCGGATGTCTGTCCCGACCTGCCTGGTTCAGCTCAAGGTGAGTACTGGACCTGAACCGCCACTGAGGTCACGTGACCTACAGGTACTGAGGAGGTCTCCCTGTACCGAGGAGGTCTCAGGTGGTCTCATGAGGTCTCTATACTGAGGAGGTCTCTGTACTGAGGTAGTCTCAGGAGGTCTCTCTGTACTGAGGAGGTCTCATGAGGTCTCTCTGTACTGAGGACGTCTCATGTCTCCGTGTGTCCCTCAGATTGAGGACCCGTGTCCGTCGGCGGGTCTGGATCCGGTGTCCCTGCTGACGGTGGAGCTGAGCAGAGAGTCTCTGGACACCATCCTGGATGGACTGGGACGCATCAGAGACCAGCTAAGTGTGGTCGCT
Organism: Anarrhichthys ocellatus; assembly: GCF_004355925.1. Taxonomy (NCBI): domain Eukaryota; kingdom Metazoa; phylum Chordata; class Actinopteri; order Perciformes; family Anarhichadidae; genus Anarrhichthys; species Anarrhichthys ocellatus. The sequence goes on from NW_022280308.1 coordinate 67,052, forward strand.
GGGAAGTGAGGCCCGGAGGCAGCTGATTGGTCCGTTCAGAGAATGACATCACGAGGCCCGGAGGCAGCTGATTGGTCCGTTCAGAGAATGACATCACAAGGCCCGGAGGCAGCTGATTGGTCCGTTCAGAGAATGACATCACAAGGCCCGGAGGCAGCTGATTGGTCCGTTCAGAGAATGACATCACGAGGCCCGGAGGCAGCTGATTGGTCCGTTCAGAGAATGACATCGCGTCTTTTTTACAGCCTGAAGCTGATTTTTGTGTCGTTTTCATCAATTTAACAACATTCATGAGTTTGACTATTTACAGAAATGTTTGATAATTAAATGTATCATAAAAAACTAAACTTTACTAAAATAAAAAGATTGATTTTCACTTTGCTTTTTCAGACCAAGAAATAATTAATAAACTGTTTTCTGAGATTTGTCTCTTTTTTTTGTACATCGGAGAATTAAGTAATAAATATGAAATAAACTAAATCATAGTTTTTAACCTCAAACTGCAGATATTTGATTAAAGATATAAAATAAACATTTAGTTTTTAACATCTCATACTTCTATGATAAAAGAGATTTAAACATAATATCCAGAGATTATTGATTATTAAAGAGTTCAACAGGGTTCAATCTTTAGAGTCTGAAGATGTAAAATATCAAATATATTTATTATTTATTTTATGTTTGACTTCAGAGTGAAAAACAAACTAAAATATGAGCCGTTAAAAACCTGTTATCTTCTCTCACACACAGACACGCACACACAGACAGAGATACACACACAAGCTCATGTTCATTCTTTATAAACTAAACTGGACTAACTTCATGATAACTAGATTAACTAGCTTCAGCAACACTTTAAAGTGTCTGAATGTCCCGACCGACACTGAAGGCATCACGAAGATCAACACTGATCAATCATCTACAATCTTCATCAACACAAAAACCAAAAGTCATCGTCTGATCCTCAAATGTCTGAAATGTTTCCATTAAATAAAGATGAGTCGTTCAGTTAAAGGTTTAGAAGGATCGTGTGAAAGTGGAGATCTGTCACATTTACTGTTTCTATTTGAGTGAAAACTGAAGAATTGAAGTATTTAAACTCAATACGAGAACATTTCGCAAGAATTCTGACAGTGTGGCTGCTCCTGCTGAAGACGTTGCAATATACATATTACATATACATATATATACATACACGCACATGGACAAAACTGTTGGTACCCTTCCGTTAAAGAAAGAAAAACCCACAATGGTCACTTAAAACTGACAAAAGTAATAACTAAAAATTTACTGAAAATTAACGAATGAAAATCAGACAAAGCTTTTGAATTGTGGTTCAACATAATCATCTAAAAAAAACAAACTAATGAAAATGGCCTGGACAAAAATGATGATACCCATAACTTAATATTTAGTTGCACAACCTCTTGAGGTAATTATTGCAATCAAGTGATTTCTGTAACGCTCCATCAGAGTGTGAAAAAAGTTTTAACGTTAACCATCAGAGTGTAAATAAAGTTTTAATGTTAACCATCACAGTGTAAATAAAGTTTAACATTAACCATCAGAGTGTAAATAAAGTTTTAACGTTAA
>NW_022280308.1:68654-75721 GCF_004355925.1 Anarrhichthys ocellatus
GTGTAAATAAAGTTTTAACGTTAACCATCACAGTGTAAATAAAGTTTAACGTTAACCATCACAGTGTAAATAAAGTTTAACGTTAACCATCACAGTGTAAATAAAGTTGTACTGACTCAGTAGAACATGTGTTTCTCGTCTCTGATCTCTGATCATGTTTCATTGTAAACAACCAATCAGAGGAGAGCTAGTAACGTTAGCAGCACCGCTAACAGCTAACCAACAGAGGTTCACTTCAGTTACACTATGATGCCTTCAGGCTCTGCTCAGTGAACATGAGTACTGGCTGAAGGTAAATTATAACGTTATCATGATGTGTTCACATGAATATAAAATAGATATTAGAGATGAATTATGATGTTTAACTTCCTAACACGAGCTCTAAACACATTATTATACTTCATTAAAAATAATGAGATTTGTTTTAATAAAAATACAATCTTTTATTTCATTATCATTTGAATTGTGTTTTAATGAAGAAAAAAAGAAAAATGTATATGTGTGTGTGTGTATGTGTGTGTGTGTGTATATATGTGTGTGTGTGTGTGTGTGTGTGTGTGTGTATATATATGTGTGTGTGTGTGTGTGTGTGTGTGTGTGTGTGTATGTATATATGTGTGTGTGTGTGTGTGTACGTGTGTGTGTGTGTGTGTGTGTATATATGTGTGTGTGTGTGTGTACGTGTGTGTGTGTGTATGTATGTGTATGTGTGTGTGAGTGTGTCCTCAGGATGTAGGTAGGACGGTAATCCCGTCCATGTCCAGCTCCACTGAGTGAACACTGAAGTCTCCCAGACCCTGAAACAAACCAGTGGACACCTTAGAAACCCAGTCAACATGTGTGTGTGTGTGTGTGTGTGTGTGTCTGTGTGTGTTACCGGTGTGTTGTTGAGGACCTGCAGCACCGCCTCCCGCTGTCGGGGCTCCCGGGTCAGCAGGTAGAGGAAGCCCCCCCCCCCGGCCCCGGCCAGGCTCTGACCCAGGACCAGCGGCCTCAGGGCCTCCATCATGGTCCTCACTGAGGCCGGCTCACAGCCCGGAGCCATCAGCTTCTTCTGCTGCCACGAGCGGTCCAGACACCCCCCCAGGCTGGACAGAGAACCTGACGGGGGGGGGGATTGGCACATGTTCAGGGTTGGACGAAATGCATTCTGGGAAGTTTTCTGCAACCAGTGAACAGGAAGTGACCATATCTGGACTGAGGAGGAGTGACGTAGAGACACCGTATACGTCTCTGGTAGAGACCTGTCAATCACCGTGTAGCCCCGCCCTAAAGCATCCCCTGCTTTATGGTCTGTGTGACTCTAAATGGACCATAATGTACTAAATGAACATCATGCTGTATTGAAGAAGACTTGAAACTAGAGATTGAGACCATAAACTCATGTTTACAATGTTTACTGAGGTAATAAATCAAGAGAGAAGTAGAGTCATTTTCTCATAGACTTCTATACAACCAGAGGAGTCGCCCCCTGGTGCACACTAGAGAGAATGCAGCTTTAACACATGACATATACATATACATATACATATATATATGTATATGTATATGTATATGTATATATGTAGACTCACCCTCTGAACAGGCTCTGACACATTCCTCTGAGTTCGCCACTAGCTGCTGGACGTTCTGGACCATCGTGGGCAGACGACTGTACCAACTACGAACCACATCCTGAAGACAAAACCACCTTCTTCATGATCATCATCATCATCATCATCATCATCATTATCACCATCATCATCATCATCAGACCTGCAGCAGGTTCCTAGCCAGCCTAGTTTTCCCGGTGTAGACCAGCAGGAGGTGGAGCTCCAGAGAGACCAGGAAGTCGTCTGGAGGAGTGAGACGTTCCACTTCTACCTGCAGCGGCAGAGATGCTCTGGAACGACCCACCTTGACTCCGCCCACCAGACCCCCCACCTGATCCTGCCAGCCTCCACCTGGAGGAGGAGGAGGAGGAGGAGATGAAGAAGATTGTATTGGTCTCCTCTCTGGTTCTGGAGTCCAGAGTGAACATGTAGCTGAAGACCTACCTGTGGTGAGGATCTGCTCCAGGTACAGGACTGCGTGGATGAGGGAGTCGGTGTCGTAGGTTTGACCGGTGCACCTGTAGACCGCAGCCAACAGCGCCCCCGCCAGGATGCTGCTGGTACCTGCAGGACGAGAGCTGGTCAACCTCGGACCTGCTGAGTCATCACTATCTTACTTTGTTATCGTCATCTATGGTGATTTCTTCTTCATTAAAACACACATTTCAAACAATAAGGAAATATAAGATTGTATTTTTATGGTTTAAAAATCTGATCATTATTATTAATGAAGTATAATAATGTTCTTAGAGCTCGTGTTAGAAGTTAAACATCATAATTCATCTCTAATATCTGTTTTATATTCATGTGAAAACATCTCCTTCAAACTACTGGATTTATTCAAGTTCATCACCAAAACTACATTTTACAGATGACATGTGAACACATCACGATAACGTTATAATGTACCTTCAGCCAGTACTCATGTTCACTGAGCAGAGCCTGAAGGCATCATAATGTACCTGAAGTGAACCTCCTTTGGTTAGCCGTTAGCGGTGCTGCTAACGTTACTAGCTCTCCTCTGATTGGTTGTTTGTGAAACAACTAATCAATGAAACATGATCAGAGACTAGAAACACATGTTCTACTGAATGTTGTTTCAGCTCTATTTAGTTTGACTACATGTGTAACGTTCCTGTAAAGTTCTAATAATGAAATATATTCTCATTATGTTATGTCTTGTGATGTTTGAGGTCACTGCAGGTGGTTCTGGTTCTCACCTAGTCCAGATCCAGTGGGCAGCACCGACCAGCTGTGGAGCTCCACCCCTCCCCCCCATCGCTGCATCAGCTGATCCCCCAGAGCATGCTGGGAAGAGAGAGACACCAGACCACTGCACACACACACCGCCTTCAGCAGGGCTCCTGTAACACACACACGAACACACACACACACATGAACACACACACACACACACACACACACTCTCTCTGAATAGTGCTGTCATGACTTCCTGTCCTACCAGGTGCGTGAGGCTGACAGTGGTCCCTCAGGTCGTCCAGGACGTCACACACCGTCTCCGTGGAAACGCCCCCCCGCCCCCCGGTGTGGCTGACCAGCAGGAGGCGGGGCTTCCTGATGCGACGGGCCCGAGCACCAATGGGATGCCTCCCGTCAACCTTCACGGACACGTTGGTCACAGAGCCGCCGTGCTCGAAGGCGACGGGCGGCGTGTCGCTCCAACCGCCTGAAACAATAACAGTTAATTATACATACACATACTGTATATACATATATATACATGTATATGTATATATGTGTATATATGTGGGAAATAGCATATATATATTTATATATACATACTACTTCCTACAACTTTATTAATGATCAATCCGTTGATCATTCCTTAAATTCATCATATAAAATCACAACATCATAGAGCACAAAGAGACTCTCAAATGTGGACATTAACTTGACAATAAACTGTGAATTATCATATTTTTGGCACTTTTGCTTGAAAAATTACTTCAACAAATAATCAATAATCAATATCATCGAGTAATTGTTTTTGTTTCTTCATTCTTTATTGAACATAAATTAATTCATTAACGACCTCCACACTGGGTTCTTAACCCCAATTAATCATATTTTAACTATTTTATATTGATAACCATGATTTTAATACTAGTACTAAGTACTAATACCACACTGTGAAAATACTCCACTACAAGTAACTGTTGTACTTGAATGATGACGTTATGATTAATTTAACACAACAATAGTTGTGGATTCATTTCCTTTTGATCGTGTAACTGATTAATTGACTAATAGCTCTAAACAACACATCTGAAAAGATAAAAGTTTGAAATAAATGAAATGAAAACACAAGATTATAAATATAATACAATATTAATATTGATTAATACTGATTATTTTCACCTGCCAGGTCCAGTCGGGCCGGACACTCCACTTCCTGCCACTCCTCAAGGGGCGGGACCTCACCCCGGCCAATGGAGATGAACCTCTGCGATGACATCACAGCCTGTCGTAGGAGCACCTGGCCGGCGCCCTCGTAGTGCCGCGCCGCCCGAACCAGCAGGTCCGGCCTGTTGTGTGTGGGAGGGGTCACATGTGAAACACAGGTCACCATGATGGTAATAACACAGGTGAGTACTCAGCTCACCTGCTCAGCCAATCAGCTCTCTGCGTAGCCAGGGCCTTGACCCCGCCCCTCAGGTCACCTTCCTCCAACAGGAAGTAGGCGGAGCTCCAGGCCTCGTTAGCGGCCGGCCCGCTCCTCAGGCCCCCCCTCCCCCCCGCCATGCACACCAACACGTCAGCGATGCAGGAGAGGCAGCGGGAGGCCACGCCCAGCTCCGCCCCTGACTCCGCCCCCTGCTTCCCGCTACCTGCTGCAACTGAAGAAAAAACAAATAAATACAAAATAAAAGTTATTATTGTTATTGTCTACATTTTTTATTATCTTTGACGGAAGGTCAACTATTTTCTGGATTAATCATTTAATTGTTTATTTCGTAAAGCCCTATCTTTTTATTATTGGTTTTATCTAATATAATAACAATAATAACAATAATAATAAATAATAAAAAAGAATAACAATATTTTTAATTACAAAAAAGTGCTGTAAACTGTATTATCATTACTATAACCATATTATTATTATTATTATTGTTATTATTATTATTGTTATTATTGTTGTTGTTATTATTGTTGTCACTCACTGCTGTCCAGTGTCTCCAGCAGCGCCCCCTGCTGGCCTCCCAGCACCGCGGCCCTGAAGCAAGGCAGCAGACAGACGTCGGTGCGACTCCTCAGAGCGTCCGTCACTCTCCTCCTCCCAGCCAGGAACAGTAACTCCTCCCTCCACTGTAGCTCCGCCTCCTGGCAGGTGAGCGACATCACCTCCTTCAGAGAGAGCCTCCACGCCTCCCTCCACCTCCTCAGACAGCCGACTCCTCCTAGCAGCCAGCCGACTCCTCCATCCAGACCAACAGCACCTCCTCGGGGGAAGAGGACCGGGAAGAGACGAGCCTCCAGGAGGGAGCGTCCTTCTCCTCTCACCCACAACTCCTCTGGCCTGAGAGGAGGAGGAGGGGGGAGGAGGAGGGGGAGAGAGGAGGAGGGGAGGGAAGGAGGAGAGTGGGAGAGGAGGAGGGGGAGAGGAGAGGAAAGGAAAAGAGGAGGAGAGATGAGGAAAGGGGGAGAGACAAGAAGAAACAGGACAGGGAAGTAAAGAGGGAGTAAAGAGAGGATGAGAGGAGAGGAAAACAGGAGGAGAGGACAAAATGAGAGGAGGAGGAGAGATGAGCAAAGGGGAGTAAAGAGGGGAGTAATGAGGGGAGGAGATAGATGAGATAGGAGGAGAGGAGAGGAGGAGGGGGAGGAGAGAGGAAACAGGACAGAGGAGTAAAAAGAGGAGGAGAGAGAAGAAAGAGGAGAGGAGAAAGATAAGAGAGTACGAGAGAGGAGTAGAGGAGAAGAGAGGAGGAAAGAGAGCAAAGGAGAAAGATGAGAGGAGAGGAGGAGGAGGTAGACGAGGAGAGGAGAGTTCTGGTTCATAGAGGAGAATGTGACGAATACAAAAACTATTTCAAACAGGAAGTGAGACACTCAGTAATGTTTTAAGATCCTACTGGATTCCTGTTCTGCTGAAGAAGAGACTCCATCTCTGGTTCAGGAAGGAGGCGCTGCTGTCATCAGAGGAGAGCTGAGGAGGAGGAGGACGAGGATGAAGAGGAGGATGAAGAGGAGGAGAGGGAGGAGGATGAAGAGGAAGATGAAGAGGAGGAGAAGGAGGAGGACAGAGGTGACGACATGATGTCAATAATTTTACGTCTTTTGATTTTGTGGGTTGTGAATTCATTTTAAATGTTTATGTCAGAATGATGTTTATTTTTAGTCAAGTAGTTTTAAACCAACGATGTTTTTATGAATAATAATCATAATCATAATGAGAGAAACCCATCAGAAGATGTTTCCTCTGTAGAGCAGCGTTCACTAAATATATTAAAGAACTCATTTAATCAAATCTGAAGAGTAGAAAATGAAAAGTACCCTTTACATGTTGTACTTTGTGTCTTCATCAAAGTTATTTCTGAAATATTTATAACATATGAATGTACAATATATGTGATTTAAAATGTAGAGCTGAACTATTTCATAAAAATAATAAATCAAAAGATGTGTGAATAATATATTCTCTTCCTTTTTATCTCTAAACTTTCTCTCTTACTTCTGTTTATAAATAAAGTTTGTTTAAAGCCTCTAAAATAAAATAAAATAAAGTTAAATGAATAAATGATGAAGTCAAACATGAGTTAACTATGAGAGTCAAAGTTCATTCTTATAACAGAAGCTTCATGAAGAAGCATGTGAAAGCTCCAGAGAGATGTGTTCAGGGACCCTTTGAGTGAAACCTTTTTTTTTCTGTTCGTACCTCCAGGTCGTCCTGCGCTCCCGTCACCGTGTAGACGCTCAGCTTCAGCCGTCCCACCTCTATCCGGTGTCCCTGGATGATGATGTCATCGGCCAGCTCCAGCCGCCCGACACACTGTGATGTCATCAGCTGGATACCCGACAGTAAACAACCCGACGGGACCTCCAGAGGACCCTGGTGGAGAGGTCACAACGGTCACAGGTCTGTAAACCAGGTGTACCCGTCTCTCTGTAAACCAGGTGTACCCGTCTCTCTGTAAACCAGGTGTACCTGTCTCTCTATGAACCAGGTGTACCTGTCTCTCTATGAACCAGGTGTACCTGTCTCTCTATGAACCAGGTGTACCTGTCTCTCTGTAAACCAGGTGTACCTGTCTCTCTGTAAACCAGGTGTACCTGTCTCTATGAACCAGGTGTACCTGTCTCTCTGTAAACCAGGTGTACCTGTCTCTCTGTAAACCAGGTGTACCTGTCTCTCTATGAACCAGGTGTACCTGTCTCTCTGTAAACCAGGTGTACCTGTCTCTCTGTAAACCAGGTGTACCTGTCTCTCTGTAAACCAGGTGTACCTGTCTCTCT
>NW_022280309.1:0-47136 GCF_004355925.1 Anarrhichthys ocellatus
ACACTCACCGTTAACCAGTTTATATTTATAACACTCACCGTTAACTAGTTTATATTCATGACACTCACCGTTAACCAGTTTATATTCATGACACTCACCATTAACCAACTTATATTTATGACACCAACCCTGAACCTGCTTTTGTTGATGACACTTACCATTCACCTGTTCATAATTATGACACTTATCCTTAACCAGTTTATACTTCTTTTTATCATCCTTTCCAGGGATGACAATGTTAGTCAGTCAGTGTGGTAAACACCGTGGTCCAAACTGAAATACCTCAACAATTATGAGGTGGATTGCCATTAAAGTCTGTACAGATATTCAGGTTCCCCAGAGGTGGAACCCCACTTACTTTGGTGTTCCCTTAAAGTTTCCTCTAGCACCACCATGAGGTTAATACTTGTAGTTGAAATATCTCGACAGCTGTTGAAAACAATTTGGTTCACACGTTCATGGGTTTCACCAGTCGATCATCCCGGTAAGATAACAATTGACCTCAAGCACTTGTTAATTGTGTTGCTCAAGATGTAAATTAATGATTAAATGTCATTAGTTGACATCCTTTGAGCATTCCATCTGATCAGGAAACATCCATTTAGCCAAGCTTTCAGAATACAAGACCTTCATCAGAGCATATGAGTTGATCAAAAGCTTGGCTTAATGGATGTAAATTGTGTGAATCCTAATGTGAATTGGAGTGCATCAAGTAGGTCATTACGACTGAAAACACAACATCTAGTCAGAATCAACATTTTTTGCAGTGTACCACAAACCCAAAGAACTTCCACAGACTGCCCTGCATACTGAAGAATCAGGGCACACAGAGGGCATTCACACCTTGTTAAGTTTTACAGCTGGTGCATTTGTCGGTCCCAGGCTTCTATTGCTCCTGTGACTCAGTCCCTGCTTTGAAGTGACCTTTTCTGTCCATTGAGGTGATGGAGAAATTTAAGGTTTTCTCTGTGAATTTGAATGCAGCACACCTTGGGCTACAGATGGCTTGCAAGGAAACAGAGTGTAAACCTAAATGAGATTATCTAAAGAGAGGTAAGGGTTAATGTAATATTAATTTGATTACATTAATGAACAGTCAAATAACAGGTCTCGCAATTAGCAAGGAGCTTGTTATTGGACTGTAAATTAAAGGATAATTCCTTTTTATTACAACACGGGTCATATTTTAGTAATTATTTCTCTCAGTGATAATAACACTACAGTAATGTGCTGAGATCTGAGAACATGGTGACATCGCTACAACAAAGTCAGATGGGACAAGAAGCATGAGCAATCAGATTAGGTGGGTTATATACAAACTAATGCAGTAATTCCCAAACCTTTTGTAACTATGACACCACTTCATATGAATCAAAGGGATTTATTTTCATAGCATGGTTATTTACACAACGAGCCTATACAAGCAATGTACATAAGGTTACAGTTCAGCGGCCTATTACATCAGACTATGATAGGCTTTATCTGTCTTTTAATGAGCTTTAAACAAGCAAGTAATCTACAGTGAAGCACAGCTGGGCTGACAGCTGTCAGTCACCGGTGAGGAGCTCCACTGGTAGAAGTTACTGATTCAGTCAATGACATCGCTGATTCAGTATAGTCAGTTACAACAATTTGTTTGTACATGTACTGAGCGCCTCAATAACAGGGTAGGTTGATGTAAATGTTGCCTCATGTTTTTTATGTGGTGAGAGATGAAATTGAAGGTACCCTGTGGAGTCTTTGACCACTCTTTGAGCTACGGAACAATGTTTTTATAAGTGGGCCCTTATCATTTTTTTGTTTCATGTACAGGTGCAGAGAAGCGTAGCAATGTGCTGGAGAAAAGACAAGGAGAGGAAGATTTCCAGCTAGCAGACTTGGAAGCAGGCAGCAACCTCTGGTTTTGAAAAGTTAAGAGAAGAATTGTGTGAGAACATGGATGTTTATCAGGGAGGGAGGGTCTAACTGTAGATGCTATTGAGTTGCATTGTGGGAAATGTAGGATCCATTATTTTTGGAGCTGGACCTGTACAAGTTCGTGACCATAGGTGAGGGTAGGAACGTAGAACGACCAGTAAATTGAGCGCTTTGCCTTCCGGCTCAGCTCCCTCTTCACTGAGACGGTCCGGTGCAGCGCCTGCTTTACTGCTGCAGCCGCACCGATCCATCTGTCGATCTCCCGCTCCATCTTACCCTCACTCGTGAACAAGACCCCGAGATACTTGAACTCCTTCGCTTGAGGTAGGCACTCCGTCCCCACCTGTAGGGAGCAATCCACCGGTTTCCGGCAGAACACCATGGCCTCAGATTTGGAGGTGCTAACTCTCATCCCCGCCGCTTCACACTCGGCTGCAAACCACCCCAGTGAATGCTGGAGGTCACGATCCGAGGATCTTGAAACTTTACAACTTTTTCAGTGGGAAAACAGTAAGCACTCAAAATGTGGATTATAATCCCTCATAAAATCACTTACAGGGACATCTGGGTCCAATTTAAAGAAGGAAGTCAGTTTGTAAACTGTGATGGATGTTTGGTTATAATTGTACCGTTGGTTTTCTCTTCTAAAGAAGATTGTTGTTTAAGACCAGACTACTCGTTTCTTGCCCAATGTTTGCAGCTATCACAGATCTTGGCAACTGTCTGGTGAGTAACATTTTATTTTCAGTATTATTATTGGACCAAATTACAAAAATAAAACCCAAATTGATCAAAACCTTAACTTGCCTGAATATGAAAGAAGCATGAAATGCGGTGCATGTTGTAAATGCATGTATTTTACATCAAGATCAGTGAATCAGCTTGTTTTCCATACTAATGCATCTATTTCATGCATGTTTTTAAAGTGAAGTGTTCTAGTCCAGAAGTGGTTGCAGTTACAGCTTGCATGATGGCTTCACCTTTTACCTGCACACAGACTGCTGTGAACTGCATGAAGGAATGCCTGTTGAGGTGATTAAAGGAGCAGAAAGCAGGTGATGTTTAACAGTAGGGGGGATTTGGTATGTGAGGACGGACTTCTTGAAACAGAAGGGGGGGTGGGGGTCCCAGCCGTGTTAAGAGGTGAAAGTATGAGGCTCAAACCGCTGTGGATGGGGCTCCTGTAATCCTGTAGCACAGTGCCATCCTTTTACATGCATGGCCTACTGTTATTTGTGTCAGCCACTCATCACTCACACATACTGCAGTCAGGAATGGTATCCTGGTCAATTTGGCCTCTGTGAAAAAGCAAGCCCATTGAGAGGAGTGCCAGTGAAGGATCCTGACAAGGATCAGGTTCCCTCTCCACCTTGTTCATTTCTAGAAGAAAAAACTATTGAATATGACACTAGAGTTATTATTTTTTCCTTTCTATGGAGGGTGGGGTAAGAGTAGGAAGTAGACGGGAGGTACGTGAAGCTGTGTTGTACCCACCTTTTCAATATGCATGACTTTTCTTGTCAGGGCTGAATGTGGGATTAAATCTTTTGAGCACACCCACTTTGTGGAAGCTGAATGTGAAATAAAGGCTGCTATTGTGTGACAGCGGCTCTCCCCCAGGGCCCTCACAGCTCCCCGGCCTTCCCAGCCACCTCTCACACTCTCTCAACCCTGAACCGGCAATTAGACGGTCAAATCAAAACCTTGGCACTCAAGACTAATTGTTTCTAACAGGCCTTTGTAAAGGGCCATGTTGTTTCCCATTCAGGGCAGGTTCCCTGCCTCCTTGTGTGTCAGATAGGGGAAGGCATCGTTCCAGCCGGGAGATAAGCCACAGGCTTTTTTTTTAATGCCCCAAAGTAGACTTAATTTTCACCTTCCCTTCACGGTTCAGGTGCGCTTGTGTATTGAGGCGGTCAGAATTTGCAGTGGGTGGGTTGGCCTGACGGATACAGTACCTCACAGGATGTCATTCATCGGAGGCTTCCGGAATGTGTTAAAAAGGGTGTGTATGCATGTGTGGGCATTTTACCACTGTCCTGCATTTCTCTCCTTTTCTGCACTCTTTTGGGGGCTTTGGGGGCTTATACAACTGTCAAGACATGAAATGCATGACTTTTCTAAAGACGGCGTGCCTGTCAGATGTGTGTAATGACGGAGCGGCAATATTCACTTTCGTTTTATTCTCGCAAATATTCTGGTCTTCTGGTCTTCTGGTCTTCTGGTCTAGGGCTAGACCGAAACAGTCTTCTGGTATTGCAGGTAGTGTTAACCGTTTAGTAAACGCTGGATAAAGCAAGCCAGGCAATGCTATTAAATGCCAGTATTATGAAGATTCCATCATGATATGAAATATATTGTTGTTTGGTCATTGCAACTGTTTATTTTTCACTCAAAGGCAATGATATCATCCATTAATTCTGATATGTAGATGTCTTCAGGAAAGCTGCTTTAGAGAAGTGTTGCTTCAAGCGTCTATGATCATTTTGGAGGATGTGGTTTGTGGTGCTGTTGAACTGTATTGAGAAGTGTTTCTCTTTTTTAGCCTACCCTCATTGATATAAATCGGGTGGACAGAATAAATAGAGCTAAACTAAACCAATTCAACAGCACCCCAAAGGATGCCTGAGTATCTTTGGTACGATACCTGCCACCAGGTGCTGCACCTGGAATGCAAGAATTCTTATCGGAGAGTTCAGCAAGTGTCCAGATGTCCAGACTGTGAGTTTAGCTTCCGCCCTCTGCAACAGGACCTGTTGCACTGACATACGAGCAGCAGTGGAGGGTCTTAGTGCTGTCAACAGTGTGGAAGACAATGGATGGGTCTGTCTTACTCTTTGAAGAATTTGTGATTCTGAAAATATTTCATCAGGATTTTAGGGGAGAGGTTTTGTGCGGTGGTCCTATTTCTCATTCAGAGTACAGTATCTGCTCCATTATCAGAATCAGCTTTATTGCGCATACAAAGAATTTTATTCCCGTTTTTTAATCTCTTTGGATAAACTTCAACATAGAAATAACAGAAACAAGGAAACAAAGCTGGACAGATAAAGTGAGTGAAAAAATACTATATAAATATACGTATATAAAAATCACCAATGATCAACATTAAGATAAGAATAAAAGGTCTATAAACAAGTCTTCAGTAAGTTGTAAAGAAAAACATATATAAACTGAATATGTACATTTAAAAAAGATAATACAGTAAAGACTGTACAATCATAATCTGTCATGGCACCAGTGGATGTTTTGGTGTTTGAGAGTTATTGACAGTGTTTGACTGATGTTAGTGTTGATCAGAGTGACGTCCTACAGGAACAAACTGATCAAACGTCAGGAGAATAAATGTCAGCGCTAAGACATTAAAATGATCAAACATGCCATTCAGCCATAACCTGTGCTCCCACGCTGCTCTGCAGGATAAACACAGTGACCGTTAAGCTCACCGCTCCTCCGTCACAGTGGGAGGAGCGTTGATGCACTACGACCACAATAGTCACCATTTAAGATTTCCGTGTGTGTTGATGCAAATATGAGCACTTATCCATCTTGGTGGAATTGGAAATCTCCCTCCTTTTGTAGTCTCTTGTAGTTTTCTCTTCTGAAATAAAGACCACCTCTTCTAGTATCATAAAAAATACATATTTCATGAAATAAAACATCTGCAGCACAATTATAGGTAAAACCTGTAATCATACAATAAAATACGCTAAACTATTTTTTAATTCTATGATCGCTGCCAGAATAGCCATTATCTATTTTGAAACACTTCTCTTCCAACAATCCCAAACAGCCATGATGCATCAGAGACATCTTCTTCTTCTTTGGTGTAAAAGACAAACACTGTTGGGCTGGGTGTCAGTGACTGACCTGCTGTCTGCACCCAGCCAGCTCTGAGAGCAGGGAGCTGCTTCTGTTTCAACTGGAGTGTGACTGGATCTATACTGGGAGTTATGGGGAGACACACACACACACACACACACACACACACACACACACACACACACACACACCCTGCTGTGGACCCCTGTGTCTGCTGCTCAGCCTGTCAACCTGAGAGAGAAGGAGGGAGAGGGGGCTGGAGTGCTGAAGTGAGGTATAGGCAGACATTTTCTCAGGAATGCTGGGAGCTATCAGAGTGACATGTAACTGTATCCGCTGTCAGATCTCAGGCTTTATCTCTGCTCCGCTGTTGACTGCTCCCTCAGTCTGCTGAGGCCTCCTGTCTGAACCTGAGAGCCTTGCCTGGAGCTCATCCTTTTTAGGAACATTTTGATAAGGACATTTGGATGAATAAACATTTGTAAGAACCCCTGTGGTTTCAGTACAATTGACTGCTCCAGCAGCTCTTAAGGGTCTGGGATATTCAGGGCTACTTTATGGCTTCTTCACACAACTTTAGCCCTGATGTTCTGTTCCCTGACAGTCTTGAAACTACGCAACAAAATCCACAGATCAGAGCCATTTCCGCGCTGGCTCTGTGATGTGTGGACTGTCCAAGTCTAGTGTCTCTCCAGTGCCTCACACAGAGGTATTCCAGATATCTAGCATGCTAAATATCTGGAACTGTCGGGGAGCTACAGCCAATAAGAGCGCTAAGGGTTGAAGGGACGTGGCAGTGAGGTTGCACCGCCACGTTTTGCTATATTTAATTGAGGGTCTCTGTTCCGTCATGTTGTGTGAAAACCACGACTTCAACACTCCCGATAACAAGACAGCAAGTTGTGGAGTGGGAACAGTACAGCAACCTGATCACTTTCAAAGGTGTGCAGTGTGAACCGGCTATTAGAGGCTTTCAGGGGGTCCCACTAAAAACAGAAATGTTTCTAAATTAATATTTATTTTCACTATCAATTCATCTGTCAACTGTCTTTCAGTTTTTTGGTCCTAAAAAATATCAGAGATGGAAAAAATTGGTCTTCAATACGAAAGGAAATAAAAATGTCTGTAAATGACTATACCACCAGCACCACTTAGGTCCAGACTATAATATCTCTACATCTATTGGATGGATTGCTATGAAGTCCTGTACAGACATTCTTGCTTCCCAGAGGATGTAGATGATCATCAGGTCAACATTTTAGTTTGGTTTATGACTAAACTATGATGTGTTAACGGCATGCTAATGCAAACTGTTGATGCAATTTAGTTACTAGTTGTGTCAGCACTTCAAATCTAAAATGAAACCCTTTGTTCTCTTCTGACAAAGCATGTCACCTTAACCACCTCTTTTCTCTTGGCAGATACATGGTACTTAATCATCCCCCCCACTAGGTGACATGTTTATCATGAAAAACAGCTTTGCCCAATTAGAGCATAATTAAATAGCAATTATTCGCTGCATAATAGTGTGCTAAAGCCTGTTTGAATCATCACCGCATTAGTTCATGCACTTGTGACCCACCAGAAGGGGCTAATGGCATTAATGAAATGCCTTTAACCCCCACCAGTGTTTGCTTCCTACTCAACCAAAGAAGATCAAACGCTGTTATCAGAGCACCCATAGATGGAGGCCACTCGACCACCACAAACTGCAGAAGTGAGATCCAACCTTCTAAGAGCATTAATGCCATCCTGTTCAGGCCTAATGGAGACAATCAGGGATGATATGGGAGGCCAACGCTGGTGCGTTTCAGCCGCTTCTGTGCTTGCAGCCGCAGTGATGGGCTCTGTAGCGACTTGCTCAGGTCTGATGCCGGGGCTTTGCAGGTGAGCAGAAACAGGAGACGCACTTGTGTTTTTTTAAGTGTTTAAGTGCTGTCGTTGAAAGTGTCCTGTTACGTTGCTCCCTGCATGACCACCTGACCCCACCCCCCTCCTGCACAGGTAAGAAACGTGTTCCCTTTACTCTGTGTAATAGTAGTTCTATATGCAGTAAAATATATTTCATAGAGAAGATTTTCAACGGTTTTCACCGAAGGTTATCTAAACGTAAGCATCTCATGTAGCTCAGAATTCTGCTTTTATTCTGAAGACTACAGACAGACAGGGAGCACAATGACAATAGACATTTGCTTGTCTTGATCCCCACATCACCGCTACCACCGTGTAATGGCAGTTTCCCCTCCTCTTTGTTGAAGTAACACCAGGCCCTGTTTGTTTATGTCATTATGTCTGTGGAACATGTGACTGATGGCTTTCTGAGAGGCTCTATGCATTTGTGCCCAGAACCAGAGTTAGCTGGGCCACTGAGCCCAGGCCCCCCATTGGCTGTGAAGGGGCCTTCTAGAAGAACAAGGGGCCGATAGAGACGTGGAGCGAGGAGAGATTGACAGGGGTTGATGGCAGCCCTTGATGAGGTCACAGCCAGGTAAGAGGGCAGCCTTGTGTTCATCTACAACACTTGACTCAGTCACCGAGCAACAACTGTCTCACCTTGTAAGATAATTCCTCATCATATTGTAAACAATACGTACAACACACAATGCAACAGCCGCTGCATTGTGTGTTGTACGTATTCTACTGATTGGCCTTGTAGTCGATTCGTAATTGTGTCATAAACAAACAGAGACAGTTTCCTGTTTCTGTGTCACATGGGTTTCACACCTGCCCTGCCACCTTCGGAGACCAGGGGCAGGTCCTGAGTCTATTAACTCTAATGGGAGAAGTGAAAGTGAATAAAGATTATGACCGATTCTTTTGTTCCATAGTCACCAAACTAAATATTGGACTTTCAACATTCTGCCACTGAAATTATATTTTTTAGATCGAGAAATCCAGACAAAATAAACCTTTCTTTGTCTCTGCAACACACTCTTGCAAGATCTGACAACTAATGTTTCCAAACACACTGTCTAAGAAATGTTCCTAATGCTAGATATGATCATTTGCTAATGTTAGCAACAGAAAATATGAGAAAATTATGCAAAAATTGCTCAATCTGCTCCCATCCATCCACAAAACGTTCACAACACTTCTAAACGAGGTGGGTGGATGGGCTGCGCACACATCATGACCACGCCCACTTTGGGAGACAGGAAGTATAAACCATTTCAAACCAGTGGTGGAGCCTGTAATCTATCGGCACACTTACCAAATCTCGTCTCTCTCCAGTTAGACAGTTTTTGTGTCTGCGTAAATGACCCCCCTTCTTCACTCTCGGTAGTTTGTTGTCTTGCCAGTCACATGATAGAAACGTCATCAACATGCCCACTCGCTCGCTTTAAATTCTCCAGACAACGAGTGGCACTATTCACACATGGGCTCAATTGGACATGACACTAGTCGGCTGACAGGGTAAAGTCTGTTTAATGTCCCGTCTGAATCATTCAGACATTTGCGTTTTTACATCCAGCTCCTTGATAAGATAATGTCTAGATAAGTTCAGGGTTGCAGTGCATGTTTGAAACGGGCTTGTGTGAGATGCTTCAGGAGCCCAGCCATCCACCATCCAACATCATACTACATCCACCTTTATTCCAGAATAAGGGCATCTTTATTTGTGCAACCACAACAGGTTGCTTGTCAGGAAAACATAAACATAGGTCATCTTAGGCATTCAAAGAAATGATCAATGCCGTTGTTTTCTGGTGTCATAGAACACTGAATAGGGAAACATGTGGACACAACAGTATTCTCTTTACCTAAAAGTTAGAAAGGTTAATATTATTCTAACATCTTTACATTTTAAAAGGTGTTATTTCTAGTCTTTGTTTTAGCAAAGTAAAGCCCTCGCTAACAGGTAAGTTAACGTGCAATTGAATCCTGGTTGTTTCCAGTAGATTTCATGTCAAATCAAACTAATCAAAAGATTGGTGGCTGTAGAAGCGGATAGAGGACCTGTAACTCTCCATTCCCACCACAGCAACCGAGTCCTTAAATACCAGGCCTGCTGTTGTGTCACTGGCTGGTGTGGGTGTCCCTGTCACCACCAAGTTGTAGGGCATCACTTGTCTTGCCGTTGGTCTGGGGCCGTTGTGTGGTGGGGGTGAGCTGTGGAGGGCGACAGAAAATAGAAAATGGAAAATTCCTGTGTGAAGTGCAGTCATTGTTGATCAGGTGTGAACTGCAGAGCAGAGATCAGAGCAGGAAGGGGCGGAGGGAGCAGACAGCTGCTGCAGCCCCACATCAAGCCCTTCCACTACAGCACACCAGCTGGGACTGAGGCCCAGCGCTCACTACCGGGGGCCCCAGCTCTCGCCACACCAGCCGGGGCACCCATGCTGGGGGGGAGGGGATAAATGCAAGGCAGGGGAACTACGGCAATCCTCCTCCACTTGGACGTATGTCATACAAAAACACATTATATATGCTGTTAAATCACACATGTTCATGATATTAGATGGCATGCAGTCATTTGTATTCTTGAATACTTCTTGTCATATTTGTCTTTGCTATGTTATACTTCTGTTTGCTCCTGCAATAATGCTGTTGCACAGGTATCTTTACAGATCCATCTGATTGTATTGTGATTGGAGCTGAAAGTATTGGCCCATTAATCCATTAGTCTATCCACAGAAGACCATTATCAACTCTTTTGATTCTTTTGCTATTTCAAGCCTCTAAATTGTGAGAATGTGCTGTTAAGTGAAAGTAAATAAAGTATCTGTGGTCGGTCGAAGAAACATGCGTCATATTTGACCCAAGCAATGACTCGACAGAATAATCTGCACATTAAAAGATGATGACAATGATTGTTGTTGTATTGCAGCTCTGTAATAGCACAAAGCAACCAAACATTGCGAAAATTGAATTCCACATGAATAAAATACAAATACGTGCTTCTGTGGATGTAACACTTAGTTACACACGTGCAGAGAGGAATATCCATGAAGGCAATCGTAAGCATTATACTGTATAGAATGTCTGATATCTTTGCATTACAACCATTTATGGGGAGAATAAATACTAATATCAGAGTAGCTTTGAAGCTTCGGGGGCTTTTGTATTCAGAGGATGTCGATCCAAAAAACACTGTCAGCAACTTTAAATTCACCCTGGAATGTGGTCTATCTGATGAAAATAAAAGCACATGTACGTATATATCGTGCAGTATGTCTAACACTGGTATAAAGTTGTATACAACCTCTAACAAGATGACTGACAGTGTGTTAATCTGCACCCAGCAATATGTGACACCTCACCCCATGAGGCTGGAATACATCAGCAAACACACAAGATCACATCACACAGGTGTCGATGGCTCTATTTGTCATTCTGCAGACATTGTATTGATGTTGGAATTCAATTACCATTCTTATAGACTCTTTTAACATCAACATCATCAAAAACATGGGAGTGCATGTTTAGCAGCGGAAGTGGTGTTTTGCCAGCCATCCAGGCAAGTTGGAGGCTTTAAATACTGAATTAAAACTGTTACCAAAATGTCTCAATGTTGCATGTTTGGTTGTCAGAATCGACTCAAGTTCTACAGAATGCTGACAGGATCATGGTGACTTTAACCCAAATGTGTCCGTGGTCTCTTGTAGTAAATGTATGTACTGGTTGGTAGATAATAAACACAGATTAGTTTGTATTTTAAATGGATTAAAAAGGCTTTACGAGGATACCTACATGTTAAGCTGCCGTCACTACGAGCAACCACAACGCATTCAGCTGAGAGTCACAAACTACCACGGTCACTCTTTGAACCGAAACACTGGCAGTGTGGCAGGCTGTGGCTGAGTGCAGGCAGAGTGTTGACTACCACTGTCCATTTTAAAACTGTCCCTGTGCTTGACATTGGATCATCTAGTAACTTGTCCCTCTTAATGTCGCTCTGGTGTAACGTTACACGCTGGGTTTCTCAACCAAATACATGTATATATCTGAATACTGGGAAACGTGTTCTGTCCACTCACTAACAGCTAACAACTTGTCTATGTTGCATTTGTTGCTGGCTAATCTCAGCTTGACAAGCTGTTGCACTCCGCTGTACTTCTGTTGCCAAACTGCCTGAGCAGACTTACGAACGTCATCATTGTTTACAACCTGTTGAAGGCTCTTTTACGGTTAAACAACAGAAGCATGAGGCTGACATTAGCCACTGATGATTTATAATGAGATATGGTACAGTCAGTATCATCCACACTAAATGCAGATTACATAATGTATATGTTTGTTGTATTGACCCTTCACTAAGTCCCACCGTCCAATCACAGCATAGCATCAGCCAGGTCTGCTCCACAGACTCTCATCAGTGGTTTCAGATGTTCTTCATGTTCAGGCTGCTTCAGTGGATCTGGAGCTCATCCTGGTTAAACGTGTGACAGTGATACTCGTTACACGGAGAGGTATACATTTCTAAAACGTTACGTTTCTACCTAGAAACTTGTGGCACTAACATTAGCAGAGTAGGTTAGCACATCATATACTAGCGTTAGCACTTCTATGCTACGCTAGCTACTGAAGGAATACTGAATGTGTTTTAATGACTTTAGCAGTGACTAAAGAGGAAAGTGTTGTTCCTTAATTTCATTGTCTTCTGTCTCAATCTGCAGGTGGTTCACTTTTACACTTCATCTTTTTAACCCGTTTTCATCCTGGATATATCCTTCTGCTTTCTCCTCTCTGAAATCACGTTTTAGTTTTCCAGAAGTTAGATAATATTTACTCATGAAGTGCAGTTAGTGACAGTGTGGCTCCATGGTAACGTAGCTCAGACAGCGGTGGGGGGCGGAGCTTAGCTTAGGGGCGGTATGAAATGACTGGGACATGAATTGAATGTGACACATTTTGATCAGATTATTTCTATATTATTTTTGCAACTTTACTATTAATGAGATTTACACAATGACAAGCTGATAATATTCAGGAAGAGAAAGTTTTCACCACAGTGATAGTCAAAAAGAGATTGTAAATCTGCTATTGGTAACTTCAACCCCAAGGCATGAATGTTAGCCTGAGGGTGAGGTAAAGCACACAAGGTTGATAAATGATCTGCACATTTCTGATCTTTCATAACTGTTAAAATGTCTGTTTGGTGTCCTTCTATGTCTAACTCTATGGGATTGTCATTACCGTGGTTTTTATTCCTACACTAAAGCTGGAGTTGTATTGTAACTTTTTCTTATTTGAAAAGATTTCTCTGAAGAATTGCTTTTTTGATTGCAAGGCAACATATGTCTGTAGTCCTGCCGTCAACTGATGACAGAATATATCTTGAAAATGGCCATCAATGAGTCCTTGAAGTCCCAAACCAGTCAAGTATAATGGCCTGATGTGTCCTCTGGGAGCAGGAGGTCAGATGTTTTTCCATCCATAACTAATTTCTAATAAATGGCCAGTTTCCCAATGCTGGTGTTCAGAGGTCAAATTGTTTGCATGCTTTTTTGCTGGCCACAGATTCCCAGGAGTACTTGTTGTCTGTGGAGGATGTTTTAGGTTGTAACTAGTACGTCATGTTCAACAGAGTAAAAACATGTTGAGATATTTGACATGTATACGGTTACTCTGATATCTTATTGCTTATTTATGCAGCAAATAATATTACATTAGTGCTCTATAACATGAGAACATATTAACAATTTAATTACACAGAAAGCCATTCAAAGATACATACACTTTTAAAATATTGCATTCCCAAGTTATAACATCATGTAATTTGTTCAAAATGAACTTTGATTTTATTGTAGAAATGCTGTTTAACCAAATAAAAGCTCCTTCAAGACAGTGCAGAGTCAGCTCCTCAACATGTATCATGATAAATGTATCTGATCCATTGAGAAATACACTTGTTTACTGTCTACCGAGTACTGAGATGAGATGATGCAGACTGGTCCCGGTTGTGTTTACCTATCTGAGCACAAAGAGTTGGTTTCAGAATGATGGGAATAGCCTAAGAGCTAGCCTCACATAGTTTGTAAGCTAAAGAAGCTAGCTAGCAGTACATCCTCAAATCACCTAATTCACATGTGCTATGAATCATACAGACAATCTGCCTCTCTCACTCTGACCTGAAATGATCAGAATTAGTAATCTGTTCAGCAGATAATAATCATGGCTTGTCAGTTTATTGAGAGTTTTTATACTTTATTATTATTATTTGTAGTTGGAAAATGATCTCACTCTAGCATCTGCCTCTGGATCTTTATGCAAGTCTTTATTCATCATCATCATCATCATCATCATCATCATCATCATCATCATCCTCTGTTACACTACATCCTACTGTAGCCTAGAATGTTCTCTCGGCTAATATCTCAGAGGGTCACGTCTCCTTGACCGCCTCTCATATTGGTCATGGACCACTGTACTTTAGAAATAGGATTTTTAGCATCTAACTTTACGTTTTCTTGTGAAGTTAGATGCTGTTCTTCCTTGTTTTGGGTCCTGTAATGCCACTGCTAAATGTGGTATCTCTTTGTTTCCTGATTCCATCTGTGGCATGAAATTCTTCTTTTTAGTCTTTGGCACCATTTTTGTGAATGAAACCCACACAGGTAGTCTTATGTGACCATTTTAGGGACTTGGAGTATGTTAATGATGAAATCTCACCAACGTTCACCAGGTTGACGAAACCACAATTGATCTATAAAGGTGCAAGATCCAACATTGGGAGCATTTCAATTGCTACTCAACGGCTCTCAACATGGCAACGCAGGCAGCGCCTCACAGCTAACGGTGCTAAAGGTGCTAACGGTGCAAACTACACAGAGCTCTTTACCTGAGGGGGAACTGGAGGGTGGGTGATACGCTTCCCCGACAAAGCTGACGATCAGGACAACGTTATCAGCTGTTACCGTCATATGAGAGCAATGCAGAGCGGCAGCCGTAAGCTAACCAGGGGGGCATGCTAACAGCACTAAAGGCATGCGGCCTGCCGGCTATGTGAACAAAGAGAAGAGAAGCTGTAATATAAACACACAGAGGGAGAGAGACTTCATTCTCTGCTCAGGTACATTACTCCTCTAAGTCTTTACATAGATGATCGTTGTTTACTGCTATATTAATGCTCTCAATGATAATTACAGCTCCTTTATTCTGCAAACAACTGAGAGAGGGCACGTGTGCACATACCAGTACAATTGATTAAAAGCCAACAATGAATTTTTCAAAAGCTTCGGTTTCAAAGCAGTAGCATGTGTGTCTACCATTTACAACAGCATCTGTCTTCAGAGAGTGATCTGGCTTTGCGTGACCTTGCATCTAACCCTGGTAGATATGCGCCTTGAGCATGTTCATTGCTCAGTGACATTTTGCTCCTTAACAATAACACAGATGCTAGGCCCTGTCTGACTCTGGCCCTGTAGCGTCGGCGTATCTGTACGTCCGGCTATTTTCATTACCACTACCCCTCCCTCTCTCTCGCTGTTTGCGGCTCTGAGAAGGGCAGTTATGTGAGTCACTTTATTAGTTTTGAAGTCTGACATGTTCCCGGCTTCTCGGCCTGTCGATGAAGCCGTCAGAGCCTGTCTGCAACTGGCGAGCGTTAATCACGGATCAGCAACTTGGGTTTCACCTGTTGGACATCGCAGCGCTCAGGGACTGGAGGATTTGCACAGTCTGCTCACCCTGACAATGTTGTCTGTCACCCAATAGCTCTTACACAGCCTCGTTAGTTATACACACATCGGTCTGACCGGCAATGTTAACTTTTAGACATCACTACGCATTTTCACACTTCTGCAGATTTATGATTTTGGAGATTTCTCGTGTCTTTCATCATATAATTCAACTCTATCCCATGATGATCACATCATTGCTGGTATAGGTGCACGAGTGTGTTCCTGTGTCTGTTCAAAGGCTTTTCAGGGCAGCACTCATTATGGATAAAGGGGGTGGGGAAACTAGTTCAAATTTATTGCCTGCGTCAGCTGTGTCAAATTTGGCAAGCTCAAATGGTCAGCTTGCAAATGGCCGGCCGATACCTAAGGGTCAGCAGCCTTTGTAAAAAGACTTTGTAGACAGAGTTGTCCATGTTCACCTCTCAGTGTGTAAGTTGAGTGTTCATCTACATAAAAAAAGTGCCTACAAAGATGACCGCTGTGTTCACATTGTGAGCGTAACATTCCCAGGCTGCTGAATCAGTCAACAGAGCGCTGAAGACTGACCTGATTTCGGGTTCGGGTGGCATGAAGGACAAGAAGAGCCGCGCCGCTGCTGATGAAGAGCAGGCTGCTCGTCCAAGTGAATCCTTCAGTCTTTTTTTCTACTTTTCTGTTCTTTTGATCATTCATAAAGGGGACCACCCACTTTCTGAACCCTTGCCTCTATTTTTGCAGGGTCAGAAAGAGTGGCCAGTTGCTCTTTATGGCGGAGATTTTACGATGTGGTCAGAGCTGTTTGGAGACCACCAGTTCTCCTTTCACTTGTCACTGGCGCTAAAGCAGCCCAGAGGAAGGCCCTCGCTCTATGGGAAACGGGTTTCACTGGTTTGAAGTCTTTGAAATTTGGCAATTGCTCAAAAGTCAGTAACGTGCTTTTTCCTGCATTTATTAAGACAACTATAATGTATTTAATTAATCCAATTTCATAAACAGTTATTTATTGTGATGATTAGTTTGGAATTACTGAACTGAACTATTTGTTTCCATCACAACTTGGGATGGCCCCCAAAATGATCGTCGTTATGAAGAGAAATAAATTGCGCATGGTTGTACAACTTTTACTTCTTACAGTAAATGTAAACTGAGGAATTATAGAAATCGTAGGTGTATTTGCCTCACGCCTTATTAATCTCAGTAAAAACCTTTTTTATGCAATAACAACAGTAAGATCTGCATTTCCATTTATCACAGTCGCTGTAACGTCCAACATCATTAGTGCATCTGAGTCTGTCTGCCACCAACCTTTGCATGTAAACTTTGAATTAAAAATCAGTGCAGTGTTTTTGAGAATCAATACAGTATCACAAAACATAATATCGCAGTACTCAAGTGCATTGATATTTTTTCACACACCTTTTGCGGACATCACAATCATGGATACAAGTGGCTGACATGAGCTGTCGTCATATCTGGCAGTGCAGAAGCATCTGACCAGGAAGCTCCCTGAGTGCCTTGATGATGAGATCACATGAAGGACACCCTGAGGAAGACTGAGAATATACTGGAGGGATTACATATTTCATCTGAAAATGGATGGAAGCAAAACAATAAAGGGGCTACTTAGAGTTTCCAATTCACCTGACTCTTTGGAATGTGGTCAAAAAACGGGAGCATTCGGAGAAAACCCACGGTAAGCAAACCCATGTTTGGCCTGCGCTGTTGGTGGCTTCTCCACCTGCACTTGTCTAGGTGTCTGTGCATGTAGGGTTTAGATCAGATATAGCCATATTCTAATGCTGGACAACAATTACCAACAGGGATGTCTTATTAGCATTTTGTGTCTTTCATGTAGTTACATTTGAACCATAATGTAGTGTAATGTTCACATGTTACAGAAGGACATTTGATTTGTTTGCTCACAGTAGAGGAACAGTATTTTGTTCTTGTACTCAAACGTATTAACAGGTGTCTGATCACAGTGTATTTATAGACTTAAAGTTGGCAGTAGAGGAGCTAGATATGCAACAACCTATCTCGTCTTATTCTTCTTTCTATATTGCATTGCCTAAACATCTTGCTGAGAACTCAGCACAGCCAGAGATCTGTGAACTCCACGGTGATCACAGCAGCTACTGCAAAAAGTACTCGACACAGCCAACCACCCTCACATCAAAAGATATACTTGTTAGCTCCTGCGACAGCAGGCTGAAGATGTCATCTTGCCTGGCTATGTTTCTACATCTAGCAGACTATGACACTGTGCCACAGCTCGTCTCATTAGGAGCGATGACAGCACTCACATTTTCTTTGCTCAACATACAACTATGTTCACTGTGTATCAGCTAATGTCAGCAGCTACATCAGTTAATTGGGTCAAATCTATATATCATAATATGCATATCAGATTATGTATCTGTCATACTGGTGTTGGAATATTATAGAAATGTTGAAAGTAACGCTGGATTCATAGTTATTTGTCTACAGGGTCTGAGGTCGTGCCGTAGGCCACAGCGTAGCTGATGTTTGTAACGACATGTCGACAGTGTCAATGGATCCCATGTGGGGACTGAAGGAACTGTGACTGGCTGCTTGTGTTTCCCTACATCAATAGAGCGAGAGATCTCTGTCTGTCTGTGGGTTTCATATCTTAAACTATAAACTATAATCTATAAACTAATAGATATGACTGTACTTTGATGAAATACATCAAACAGTCGGGACGACTGTGGCTCAGAGATAGAGCAGATCGTCCATCAATCAGAGAATCGGCGGTTTGATCCCCGGGTCCTCTAGTCCAGTGGTTCTCAACTGGTCTGGCTGTGGGACCCACCATCACCCCCCGCGACCCAAATCGAGGAACATTTTCAACTTCCCAAATGTATTTAATGTAAAGATGGAGCAGTTTGAACCTGAGCTGAAGATGTCCTCTGCAGTGGTAGTGTAGGAGCTCTCTTGTGCAGAGAAAGTGTTCCTGTAAGTCCCCGTCCCGTCCCTCTGATGCACAACGTGACAGGAAACAAACATTTGCTACCTTGATATAATACAGAACTGTAAAGGGGATATTGCGACCGTCATTTCTGTCTGCAGAGTTACAGATGACGTGTGTTGTCTGAATCTTTTGTCACCAGTTTCTAATCATGTGGCGGATGAATACAATTTCAACAATTTACAAGAAAATATTCAGAATTTGATGAATTTCAAGGAATTTAATGCAATATTTGTTATCAAAGAAAGTGATTTTTAGCATCAAATTCTTCGTTTCCGTCTGTGTGTTCCGCCTCACAGAAATCATAGGGCCCTACAGATGCCGTAGACGAGGCTATCCAAAGACGGTAGGGTCAATAAAGTAGATGTACAGTAGGCTACGCACCCTCCGAGCAATATTACCAAAATGCATAAGGAATCTCAAAGAGGTTTTCATTTTTGGTCGCGCAAAAGTACTGTTACAAGCTTTTTCTCAGTAGGTAATGCTGTAGGCCTAACGTCAGCCAAAGCAGGAAATGGCCTGATCAAATATAACACTTGCAGAAGACCCTCAGATAAAAACCAAGAGCTAGGCTGTAGGTAGGCCTGTCCAAGGAAGACTATGAATCCTGCTTAATTCTTTTAGAATGTTTTCACCATGCTAAATAGATGTCACATCATTGGTTATTAGCTGAAAACGCACAGCCAAGTTTCCCACTTGTTGAAATCCAGAACAAATTGATGGTAACACATGTCATCCAGAGGGAAGACTATCGATCTTTACAGCTTTCCAACACGTTGGCCTGAACCCCAATGAAAAGGCTGGTTGCAACAAAGGATCTAGGTGATAGCGTGAAGTCTAGCACTTCTGCGTACTAATGCTGCCTTCAATGGGGCCGTTTTTAGCATATTAATGCCCCCTTTCTGTGGTATTCTTGGCCTTTAGCAGTGAAGAGTTTCAGAAAGCTCCAAGTCTCTGAGTTGTGACATGACGTTTTTAGAAATGGCAGAAGCCATGGAAGTTTCTTTCCAGTTGATATATGTTATTGTATTGTAATTTTAGTAATTTCATAATTACCATAATTCACTCTCAAAAACTGCAGTCCCAAGTACTAAGAAGCTTTATTTTAAAAGAAACAACGAGCAGACTAAAACTCTTTCATAAACTGAGGACGTGAACGTAATTATGATGTTCTAATATTACATTTCAGACCCGGAAAAGTACAGGTGTAATTAATAACATTGGTCATAACTGCACTCCTTTTGGGTGAGCCTGTTCCAGGACCCATTGTGCATCCTGGTTCACTGTGATGATGACTAACTGTGACACTTAATTCAGACCGTGTCTTTGTTGTCTTCGACATGTTAAATGTCTGCTGGGAAAAAGGCCAGTTGTTGGTGGTCTTCTGAAGCTGCAACTCTGTATGTTATACATTATTGCACAGCTTTCCTCATTTCCTGTTGGCACAAAAATATACAAATTATGTGCTCTTGACAGGTTGTTAAAATAGCCAAATTTGACAATTTGGAAACTATATCTTTGAATTTCATCATTGCTATATTTTCTTTTAATTTCATTATTTCTTAACTGAACATAAAGACACATTAGAAGAACATTAAGTTGTTAACAGACAGATTACACTGAATCAGATATGACCATGCCCGTCACGTTCTCTTTGGTCAGCAGGCATCTTATGTTATCCAGAAGATGTGAATCCTATCTGCCGCATCATATAGTGACATGTGGTTTATGCACCGTCATGCTCTCAAGGCGTACCTGGATCCCTCAGTGCAGAACAAGAGGAGAACCTCTTGATGATGAGCTGACTGTATCTTACAGTAAGTGACATCAATAAGTGGACTCAGTAGCTGCTGCCTCCTGTGAGCCAGTCTACAGCAAATCAACATGTCAGAGATGCTGCTGCATTCACCACTTTATTGCCCGGACAGGAGCGACGGGTCAAGAGAACGCGAGAAGGGGACGATAAGGAGGCAATTGAAGCTTCAGGTTACACTGCTGTTCATGGACACAAACTAAGTCTCATCCGGACTCACAAGCTCCCACAACGTAGACAGAGTTGTGTTACTCCTCTCTACTTCTATTTTCTTCTCTTCTCTCTTTGCTTGTCTTTTGTTCCTCTCCTCCTCTCCTCTCTTCTCTGTGAATAGAATGTTTTGAAAGTCAGAGGAAGGACAGTATGCTGCTCATCTCTGGATGCTGGTTGTGTATTATGTGGAGATGAAACAGGCCTTTTGTCTACATGATTTGTTGTTGCCTCCTTTAACATGAGCTGAAAGTGTGACCAGTTAACATAAGATAAAAGGAAAGTGTGGTGGTGGTGTGTGTGTGTGTGTGTGTGTGTGTGTGTGTGGGGGGCTCTTTAACACGTAATTGCCACACCCATAAGGTGCCATTAGGCTACTCACTTTTAAATACAATGCTATAGTAACGCTCTACATGAAAGCAGGGCAGACAAAGGAAAGTTGAGATCAAACTCTTTCAGTCTCAGTTCGTTTTTCTGTAACTTTATGATTTGGATATTTGTAATTCGCCTTTCTTTTCTTTTTCTTTTGCGTACTACAGATATTTCCAGATATCCTTTTTCTGCACATCTGCGTCTCCCCGTTACAGTAGATCCTCAGAGGGTCCTGTTGCTGTGCCCACCCACAATAGAAAGAGTTCAGGGAGGGACTTTGCCTTTCAACATTTAACCAGTGAGCAGCCTGATCCCGGTGAGACAGAGGGCTTTTCAAAACCTAGAAGAAGCCCAAGCAGACCTGCACCGAGCCGAGGACCGCTCTGTCTCTGATGAACAGTCGGACGAGCTCCGTATGATGGATGGATCTGCTTGTAGTGCGTTGCGCGGATCTTCTGGAGAGCTCTTCACCACTCACACCGCCGGATCAGGTTTTTGTTAGATGTGAGGTGAACTAAGTCCGAGGTGGTTGTTTCCTCTGTTGGTGTGGATGGACAGGTCAGGAGTGCGTGTGCAACACTGTGGCTCCGTTGGATTTATTCACCGCATCCTCCTGGGATTCATGTGCCTCGAGAACCCGTTTCTTCATCGGATGAAATAAAAAGGAGAATGTATGGAATAAACCAGCGCTGTATTTACATGTAAGACGATGGAATAGCTAGCTGTGTTTGTGTGACTGCCACATGATGACTTCTTCATAATAACAACTCTTTATTATTGTTACTTCTGCAGATCATTTCATTTTTTCGTGCTGTGGTGCCATGCTCAGGTAAACGCACTTCAGACTTTCCAATATTAGAAATGCTCGACGAAGTAGAAAAAAGTTAATAACAAAAGTAATAACTATATTCTGAATATTATGGATATCACTCTAATCTAATTGTAGAGAACATTGGATGTATCCAGCCTATTTAGGTGGTTATAAGATTGGCTATAGGCTACTTTTCTTTATCCCAGATTATCAGACTAGAAAGAAAAAAATTATGTATTTCATTTTTCCCTTTACATAAAAAAGGGGGAGAATCACCCGTCTCCTAATTTTAACCAGTATGTGAGGACGCAGGGCGCAGTGACGGACCAGCTCAGCCGCAGGCAGGTCAGGGTTTACCAGCTCTACAGCCGCACCAGCGGGAAACACGTCCAGATCCAGGGCAGAAGGGTCACCGCCACAGCTGAGGATGGAAATATGTTCGGTAAGTGCTGACCCGAGACCCGCTGTTAACCTTGTAGCACGTTTGGCCACGCATATTCTTCTATGGAGTTGTACTCCAGAGAGGGGTTTCTTATTTTAATTCTATTTGGGACTATGACCCCAGATTGTGCCTCATTGAACTGCAGTCACACTGCCAAGTGTCCTACTTTGTGAAAAATGAAAAGGCCTCGATCTTTAAAAACCCCACAGGGCTCAAAAGACCTCAAAAAAAGATATTATAGATGTTTAACCTGTTTCTCAAGTTGCAACTGATCATAATCCAGTGAGCTGGAAATGACACAACACAATCTCACAATCACATAACTCATTATTTTCATGAAAATACAACATATTGGCCAGTAAAATCAACATGCATCAATATAAATGACAGGTTTCTATCATGCAGTGGACGTACTATTATCTCATCCTGATAGTTGGACTACTGACCAATATCGCTGAGTAATCATTTTTCAGAAAATGCGTTAGCTCTTTGACGTGTGTGTAACGGTAGAGGTTCAAATATTTTGTTTTCTAACGTGGCAGTCAGCCCCCCCAGTATGACGAATCTCACTGTCAGCATGTCAAACCTGTTGTCATTCTTTGCTGTTTATGTTTATGTGCTTTTCACACAAACACTAGCTCTTGGGAAACAGAGGTTGTCCTGCTATGAATGGCAAAATATTGAAGAAATTCTTTAGAGGAATCACGGGAGAATCTTGGATGGAAGACAGTATATGGCCCCTGACAGTAGAGCCTCAGAGCCCCTGCTGGGAACCATGTCCTCAGGCACAAGCAGCAGTTTCTCCGGCCTGCTCGCCCCTCCCTCTGTGAGCTGTGTTCAGGCTTCTATGTTAATTCAGCCTCCCTGCTGTATCCATGAAGCCGTCGTCTGGCGAATAAGCGGCTGATTAGGACAAGTCCTTTGTTTCTACAGCCCCAATACACAAGGCTGCTGCAACGCCCAATAGCCATAATTAACTACAGGACAAATTCAATTGAGAATGTATATTCTGCTCTTTACTGGTCCGTGATAACATTTGTTCAATCATTTGTAAGAGGCAACCTGAGCTCTTATTGACTCAACAGCTTCTGGTCAGTTTCAGCTCAACAGAGACATCATCCACTGAAAACAGACAATTCACTTACTAAATTATGATTACAAAGTAAAAGCAAATTCTTCTAGTAACTGGTAACATAATAACCAGCTGACATGCATGTAACACCGACTGCATTGTCTGTATTTCAGGTAATGCCGAGTCAGAAGGATATTTGTTCATATCAAGGGGCTGTATGTTTTGTATGGGATGTTACAAAGAAGCCTTGAAAACACTAAGACATAATTCAAAATGAAGACAAAGAGATGAGTCAGCGGTTGGTGATGTCACTGTGTTTTTGTGTTCTTTGCTTCACAGTGTTTTTCCCCTCCTTGACTTCCTCCTCTCTGTTTTCTGGCAGCTCGTCTCTTTGTTGAGACGGACACATTTGGCAGTCGAGTGAGAATCAGAGGTGCAGAAAGTGGGCGCTACCTCTGCATGAACCGGAAGGGGAAACTTGTTGGAAAGGTACGATATATATACATTTCTGGATTCCTTTTATTTTTAAAACAAGATGACTATTGGCCAGAAACCTTGTATTGATTTTAGATGGCATGGAATTAGTGCCTGGCCAAAATAAAGTAAAAAGCTAATTGAACTTACGGTGGGGGGGTGACCATGGCTCACTGGCTTAAGAGGGTTGTCTGGTAACCGCAGGGTCAACAGTTCGATCCTCAAAATGATTACTCAGCGATATTGGTCAGTAGTCCAACTATCAGGATGAGATAATAGTACGTCCACTGCATGATAGAAACCTGTCATTTATATTGATGCATGTTGATTTTACTGGCCAATATGTTGTATTTTCATGAAAATAATGAGTGTCGTAGTGTCCCTGAGCAAGACACTGAACCCCCGGCTCCCCGGGCGCCTGTCATTGGCAGCCCACTGTCCCCTATATACAGGGATGGGTCAAATGCAGAAGTCAAATTTTGTGTATATGACAATAAAAAGGGTTATAGTATGAAACTATTATGCAGCCAAATTCTAGTTGCAAGCAGGATTTATATCAAGTCATCTTTGCATATTATGGCAAAAATGTAATTCACAAGGTAGCATTTGGCCAACAGATAAAATGTACTTTGAGGGTGTACAAATCTAAAACCTGAATCCATATTTGAGCGTATCAGATCCACATACAACCCCACAATGTAGCTCCTATAAGCTTCAATCCGCTGTCATAGTCTCATAACTTGTCAGTGACCCTGTCATGGTGTGCTGGGAAAAAGGAATTGTCAGAGGGCTGAATGAAAGTCGATCAGTCTTGTTTGGTCTTAAAGTCGACTTTCACTTCCTTCATGGAAATGGAAAAGATGGATTCACATATCTGGCTGACATGACTCGTCATACTATGTGTCATCATGGTTCAGAGGTGTAGACACTGGCTGCTGTAATGTCTGTTAATACATAGAACAAGTACACACTCTGCCCAACAGCTCTTGACTCGGAGAACCTGAGAGACAGTACATGAGTTCATACGACATTACTCCTTTTTCGAAAAACATTTATTTTTTACAAGAACTGACGAGCCCATTAAAGTTCAAAGTTGACAACTTCACAATGCTGACATTTGTAGCTGTGACATTGTCTGTGATAGTTTCCTTTAGATTGAGGTTTGACCTGTCAATCACATACCAGATATCATCTACAGTACACGAAAGACTTCAAGGAGAGAGATGAGCCTGCAATAGCTTTTTACATCTCTGTGATATGTTGATATCATTCATTTATGCATATATTTTTGGGCCTTATTTGTGTTTTGCCAAGAACTATGAGAAGATCGATAGATACCACTATGATGTGTGTAGGGTAAATAAGAAGCTACCACCAGCAGGTGGTTAGCATAGCATAAATCATTTCTAATGGGGGGAAACAACTAGCCTGGTTCTGTCAGAATGTAACAATATTCATCTAACAAATTGTGTTAATAAACAGCACATCTCGTGGTTTTACAGGTAGATTATAAGACAAACTGTTTATGTTAAACTAATGATTCTAAATGCAGCACTTGAAGCAGTTCAGCATATTTGAATAGAATGTGTTAGCGAGTGAGTTTTAGAGATGCTCGTCGACAGATGTTACCTTTGGACAGAGCCAGGCTACCAAGTCAACCGACTGCTTGCTAGCTGTAGCTTCATATTTCATGAACCAAAATAATAGTGTCATCAGCTCTTCAACAAAGCAAATAAGCGACTTCAAATATGTCAAACTATTCCTAAAAAAGAATTTAACTCAAGAAACAGACATTTTTTTAGTTTGTGTTGCAATAACAATGTCCAGACACATATAAAGAACAACAACTTAAAGGGTCCGTTACACTGCAATATCTATCTAAAGTTTGCTAACATTAGCTAACATTAGCCACCATGAGCTACTGGTCATTCAATGTATCCTCATACAACGATTCATATGATATCTTACAAAAAGTCTTTTGCCTTTCAGACGCTGCTCTGGGTCAGTAGGATCCTGGTAGTTGGCTCTCTGCCTGTCAGATGCTACTCTGGGTCAATTGGATCCTTGTAGTTGGTCCTGTACCTGTAAGATGCTGCACTGGGTCAGTAGGATTCCGGTAGTTGGTACTCTGCCTGTCAAACGCTGCTCTGGGTTAAAGGATCCTGGTAGTCAGTCCTGTGCCTGTCAGACGCTGCTCTGGGTCGATAGGATCCTGGTAATTGGCCCTCTACCTGTCAGACGCTGCTCTGGGTCGATAGGATCCTGGTAGTTGGCCCTCTACCTGCACTAATATATTCAAACCTTTCATTATTATCTCAGGTGAATCATGCAAGTGTGTGAAGTGAGTGAGCGCCTCTGTGTCTGTCCACGGCAAATCTTAATTTCTGCTGCAGCAAACTGCATCATATTTTTGGCGTCCAGTTCGGCTGCATGCTCAAGGACCTCTGGTGGTTGCGTGAATCACACTTTCTCAAAACACATTTCAACACTTGTTTGGCTAACAAATCGGTTTGTATAATCCGGTGTTAAATGGAGGGGGAGTAGGTTCCAACCACTTCCTGGCCATCAAGTGTCCTGCATAGATATCTGAGTTGAGGCTGTGATACACATAGAATAATACATTATGGTTCCAGTGTAATATTCACGGTAGTGATTTTAATGAATGAATTTGTTTTTAGTGATGGGCAGAACAAGAATACATTTGAATGATTTGCATTATTCTTTGTTTTAATGGATATTGTACATATTGATTGTGTTGTTGGTGTTTCATTTCATGAGAACTTCCTCCATAAACCCGTGTTTATTGCCTTCAACTTCCACTTGTCATTTGTAACAGAAAGGATGCGTCATTTCCTTTTTCTAAAGGTACAGTCTCACTTCCAGATGGTTTATGATATAGAAACTGTATGAATGGTTGTATCGGTGTGTTATGCAGCCTGTCCAGTTTTAATACCAGAAACCTTTTCTGTCTTCTCACGCAGCCCAACGGCCGGAGCAGGGATTGTATCTTCACAGAGATCGTACTGGAGAACAATTACACCGCCTTCCAGAATGCCAAGTATGAGGGCTGGTATGTGGCTTTCACCAGGAAAGGGAGGCCCATCAAAGCCTCCGGGACGAGGGAGAACCAGAGGGAGGTCCACTTCATCAAGAGGCTGCACACGGGCCCGCCCCCGTTCCCCAACATCGACCAAAGCAAACACTTTGAGTTCATCCGATTTCCGGCCACAGGGCGAGCAAAGCGGAACAGGAAATCACGTACCTCTTCCTAACATGCAGCAAGAACATGGACTGATGACAGTTGTGCTATAGGAAGAAACAGATGCCATTTTATTTTTGTATATTTTTGATAGTCAGAAGATGGTTAAAATTCCATAAATCTAAAGTAATATTGCTGTAAAATGATGATGTGTAAATACTGAACGAGCATAAAGAAGATGGATTATATGTAATGGTGTCTCTGTGTTGGCGGGTGGAGAGGCCCGAGGGACATCAGGACTCGAGTGGTTCGTGAGTTAAGAACCTATCAGATCACTGCTGTGATACGGGCCGGTTCCATTGTTACGGTTAAAAAGCTGCTCAACGGATTCAACATGCGGCACAAACAGTGTACCACAATATACTGATGACACAAGTAAGAAGCATTCTCAACGTTGAGCATCACATCATGCACTGTGCTACGCAGGGTTCCCACTGCTCCGTGATTATCTCACATTAATGCAGCGGGAGACAAAGCGATGCTCAACCCTTTCGGGAAATCTAAGAAGTGAATTAAAAGCAGTTGCCAGGTTCGCTTAGAAGCTGATCGGTCTGCAGCCATAAGTGCAACCTGTCAATCGGTTCTTCAATGTGTGATTCATAACACGGAAGAGTTCAGCGTAGTCAGAGAAGTCTACAGTAGTGCATTTGTGAAAGGCAACAGTTTAGAAAATCATGTCATGTCCAACACATACACAACTTGCATTGTTGTAATAAGCCAGCCTTTGGTCATCAGTTGTTTTCATAATGATGTTCATTTGTCTGTCCCCTGTACAGTATGAGTGCTCTAATATGTTCATGATTATTAAGATAAGTGTTCACCTTATATTTTATGAATGAAATATGATATTTATCCAATGTTGAAAAGGCATAAAATCTTATAAAAGGGACCTTAAGGAAGTTGCAAAAGGCAAATATGGATTTTATTCTTTTATTTTCTATTTTATTTACTTCAGTGTCAAAATATCACCAGAAGATTTGGGATTGTGGGACTCAGGTGAACCTCATGGTGGTGCTGGAGGACCGACTTGAATATCAGAAGATAGAATGAGAAGAATGAGGGCAGGAGGGGGCGAGTCCAAGTCCAGCGTCATCGTTTACAGCGCTGGTGGAGTTCATCCACACGCTGACGCTCCCATCACACATCCGATTAAAGCAATAGATCTATGAGTGGACCCACACAGTGTTATGAACGAAATCGTGCCTTCAGAAAGTTAAGAAGCCTTTTGACTTAAGATAATCTGATCGATTATCAAAGAGAGAGAGCGAGAGTACGGAAAGTTATTATGTCATCAAAGAGGAATGCATGGAGGCAATTCTGTTCAGCTATTGGAAGAGAAATAGAGTTACGTGATGTTTGGGCGATGATCAAAAAGATGAGTGGGAAAAGAAAATCAATTAAAATCCCAGTTTTGATAGACGGAGAATATCGGGCAATTACACATGAGGAGAAAGCTGCGTTACTGGGGAAGAAGTTTGCAAATGTTCATAGCGGAAGTCATTTACATGAGAGGCACAGACAGAGAAAAGAAGACATTTTAGCAGCACATACAGAAGTTACAAAGAAAAAGGTCAATGAAGGAACACCTCTTGATATGGAGTTTACAATACAGGAGCTGAAAACAGCGTTGGAGGGAAGTGGGTAACTGCGCCAGGTCAAGAACATCTATGCTGCGCTATGTTGAGACAATTACCAGAAGAAGCCTTGGAAATTATTGGTAAATTGTTTAATATGATTTGGAGGGAAGGTGTAATGCCAAGCAGCTGGAAGAGTGCTTTGATTCTACCTTTTGGTAAACCTGGTAAAGACCTAATGCTGGCAGTTACAGACCAATAGCACTGCCCTCTACTACCCAACCCTGAGACTCAAAAGACCTCGCAGTGTTCAATAACAATGCAAAGGACTGTGTAAAGAAATGGGAAACTGTCAATAGAACCATCACGCTTCAATGAAACGAAAAGAATAACTGACGTCTCATTTGTGCAAGTGGATGGAAAAGATCATCACGAGCAGATTAACGTATTATATAGAACAAAGGGGCTTGCTAAATAAATCTCAGAATGGCTTTCGTAAAGGTATAGATCGACACTTGACGCATTGATAAAAGTTAGCAACGAGGCAGAGAAAGCAATAAGTATAAGGAGATTCTGGCTATAGTCTATTTTGATATAGAGAAAGCATATGATTCCATGTGGAGAGAGGGCCTATTGATTAAAATGTATAAAATAGGTATTAGTGGAAGGATGTATAACTGGATATTGGATTTTTTGTCTGGACGATCATTCAAGGTAAAAGTTGGAGATGCCGTGTCAGAAGAATTCACTATAGTAAATGGGATCCCTCAAGGTAGTGTTATTAGCCCTATATTATTTAATATTATGATAAATGACGTCTTCATGGACATTGACAGAGATATTGGCTCCTTGCTCTATGCTGATGATGGAGCAATATGGAAAAGGGGAAGAAATATTAGACATGTGATCAGTCAAATTCAAAAGGCTATATTTAATGTTGAGAAGAGGTCGTGTGACTACAATACTCATCTTAAATTATATGGACAAAGTATGGAGAGGGTGACAGAGTTTAAATATTTAGGATCATGGTTTGATGAAAACTGTTTGTGGAGAACTCATATTAAGCAGATTGAAACTAAATGTGCTCAATGTTGTGAGAGTGGTTTCTGGACATCAATGGGGAGCAGATAAACGGTCACTAATGGATATCTATAGGGCTATTATACGAGCATGTATAGATTATGGATGTATGGTGTATGGAGCAGCTGCCAAGAGTACATTACAAACATTAGATATAATTCAGTTCAGAGCTTAACCCCTGTATATAGGAAGCAGTGGGCTGCCAATGACAGGCGCCTGGGGAGCCGGGGTTCAGTGTATTGCTCAGGGACACTACGACATGTGACACGTCCCAGTCGAGGATCGAACCGTTGACCTTGCGGTTGCCGGACAACCCTCTAACCCAGCGAGCCACGGTCGCCCCATTTAACATTCATAGAAGAGAGGAAGAAATGGATGGAAAGAAACTTGTATGACATTGGACATCAGACTCAAGTATACATCAATAATAATTATTATAACTATCTGCAGATATATACAGATAACGGGAATGGACACGTAGGATCAGGGGTAATCATACCAGAATTTAGGGTGACAATATGCAAACGAATTAATGACAGACTGTCTGTCTTTACAGCTGAAATTATTGCAATAATCTTGGGACTGCAATGGGTAGAAGAGGTCCGGCCTGAGAGAGTGGTCATCTGTTCAGATTCTGCTGCAGCTTTAAAGCCTAAAGTCAAAACGAACAATAAGAGAGGATTTAGTGATGGAAATATCTCTGATAATGTTGAGACTTCAAAGACTGGGAATAAATGTTCAATTTAGCTGGTTCCTGCTCATGTAGGTGTGGAGGGCAATGAGAGAGCAGATATGATTGCAAAGAGAGCACTAAAACTAAAAGAAGAGGATATATTGAATATTCCTTTTGGAAAGGGGGAAGCTAAAGCATTAATAAGAGAGGCAGGACGGGAGTTATGACAGAAGAAGTGGGACAACGACAACAAAGGAAGACATTATTATAACATTCAGAAATCCATAAATGTGAAGACATACAAAGGGAAGTATAGAAGAGAGGAGGTCATAATATCAAGGTTAAGATTCGGACACACAGGACTTAACTCAACTCTGTATTTAATGGCAAAAATGGACTCAGATAAGTGCACTGTTTATAATGTTACTGAAGACGTGGCGCATGTTATCCTGAAATGTCAAAGATACAACTCAGACAGGTACATCTTGAAGCAAACAAATGTGTAAATTGGGACAGAAGTGGAGTTTGGAGGGAGTTCTAGCAGCGGACGAAGAATGGCGCGAGTGCTGCAGGGCACTGTTGCGATTTCTTAAAGAAACGGGATTAGACCGTATGATTTAGTTGTTAGTATGTGTTGTTTAGGTTTATTTATTTATTTAGTTATTTATATATATATATATATATATATATTATTTTATTATTTTATTTTATTATCAGAAAAGTGAAGAAAAGTTGACCCTGAAAATGCACACTCCGGTACAGTAGGTGGCGGTATGCACCTATGCAAGTTGGTTGCGATCCGCCAATGGAATTTAAAGAAGAAGAAGAAAGCAAGAGCGCGTGGGGTCATTGGACATTCTGTAGTGGTCTTTGGCGCCCTCCAGTGGTAGCTGGAGCTAATTGAATTCGGATCAGGTGGAGAGTCAGCTGATTCCAGCACAAACAGGAAGAGGAAGTCATATTTCAACAAACTAGTCATGTAAAAATAGCTAACTCATTTGTGCCCTTGTTTTATTTATCAAGAAAAGGCTCCCGACTCAAACGATGTTCGGTGGAGACGATGAAGAGGGGGACTTCCTGTCTCCCACAGGAGGGTGAGTTTGTTTGTTTCCAGCAAGCTAACGCTACTAGCCGGTGAGCTAACTAGCTTAGCACCATTTAGCCATGGCTAGCTGTTCTCGTGTATGAGCCAAATCTCAATTTGACATCTGGCAAATTATTGTGACGTGGTTTGCAACTAATAGCTGTGAGACATTAACCGGAAGCCCAGGCGATTTAAAACAAGTTGTTCTCTTATTCGGTTTACATGTTGCACCAGGAAGTCAATGTGTTTGATTTATTTTAGTTGTATGGTTCATTATTCTTCCACCAAAATACCAGTTCATAAATTATATGAATGAAGTTCTTTCAGAAGAACACATGTTTTCCGAATGTTCCTGCTGGTTTAAACACAGATATGCTGTATATCTATATATCTATATCTATATACCTATATCTATATCAGACTGTATGCTGCATTGGAGAGTGGAATACTGCAGGTTAGGGTTAGTTCGCTCACTTCATGGCTGTTTGTACCATGTGAGTTAGCAGCTAACGGTACAAAGTGTTTTCATCCTGCGGAGAGTTCTAAAGATCACATCTGTACCAAACTAACAACATTACTCACACAAGGGCGAGTTATTCTGGACACCGTGTCTGATGATGATCTCATGCCTTCATGTGTCCTCTGACGTGTCCTCTGACCTGTCCTCTGTCTGTGCAGCCAGGTCCTCTGTCAGTAGATGAGACAGAAGCTCCTCATGCTGTGAGTGAATGTTGGGACCTACTAAAGGTCACTCTGTGGTCACTCTGAAGGTCACTCTGAGGTCACTCTGTGGTCTGTTAAGGTTTTACATTCAGGTCTGATGAACCAAACCTGTTGTCAAATGCAGGGTTTTAGATCTCGCTCAAAGATAGTCGATTAGAAAGGATGAAGATAATGTGTTTACATGTGTAGGTTATGTAATTTTAAATGGATGTTTCAGGAACAAGCAGCCAGTGTAGGCATGCTCTGGGGGAGGAGTGCTTATGGCAGCTAATTCCTATCACATGCTGCCTGTTAGAGGAGCAAGGCGAAGCCCAGCTCTGCTCAGCCGGGACCCAGCACCCAGTCTGCTCCTCGCTTTCTTCCTCTGCTGTGCTGTTGAATCTACCACGAAGGTGTGAGTGCACAGGGGGCTGAGAAGTCAGGGATAGCCCGGTACCGGAGGGCTGGAACCTCCAATAGAAGGAGTTTGACTCACACATGCAGACGGACTGCCCCTCTCTCATCCCAGCTCCTTACCGTGGGAGATGAGAGCCTCGAGGCTTCCAACATGTCTGCTTTGGAAGATACCAGTGACTACCAGTGGAAGGAGTTCCAGGGGTCAGTACAAGTCAGCTGGGCAGTTCTCCAACGCTCGTCTTCTTTCAATGGCACAGAAAGTCTGCAGAGGTTTTGATCCAGCCGCCCCGGTTCGGTCCCTGAGATCTGTGCCTCTGATGGAGGCAGTAGCTCTATCTATGTCGCAGTCTGTAGTTATGTGGTCCAGATATAGTGGCTTCCTTACTACAGTTGTTGTTGTCGTCAGAAAATGAATGGCCATCAATCTTTTTTTAATGTTTCATCAAGTGTTTGACACTTTTAAACCAGAATTGTCAAATGTTTGCTGGTTCTGGTTGGTCAGACGTGAGGATGAGCTGCCTCTCTCTGTTTGAT
Source organism: Anarrhichthys ocellatus (assembly GCF_004355925.1). Classification (NCBI taxonomy): domain Eukaryota; kingdom Metazoa; phylum Chordata; class Actinopteri; order Perciformes; family Anarhichadidae; genus Anarrhichthys; species Anarrhichthys ocellatus. The sequence goes on from NW_022280309.1 coordinate 32,848, forward strand.
ATTGGAGCCTAACCCTGAAAGCATTGAGGACGACGTGGGAGTCAGTAGTTTGACCATGAATGTAGCTCCCCGATGCAGAGCAAGCTTCATCTGCTGAGGGGAAAGTTAAATGTTCAGAGCTGTTGAGGTGAGGCCGGTAACCCCTGAGACGGAGAGGAGAGGCTTGCAGGGCTGCGTCACACGCCGTCTCTTGTATCTGAGGCCATCTGTAGCCACAGAGCGGGTCAGACATTTCCTGGCAATAACCATATGAAGATGATCTTCACACCTGTTCTCCTTGCAGGGCCAAGTTGGCCTCCCTGTTTGGACTAGACCAGCAAGGCAGTCAGGGGAACGAGTCCTTCCAGTACACGGCACCGAAGCAGCCCAGAAAGAGCTCCAATGCAGGTGAGACCATCGGCGACGTCGGTGACTCCAGATTCAGCCGTGACGTGGAGGCTCAACTGAAACGTGTCTTTTGTTTGTTTGCAGCACCAGCCGCCCAGAAACCAGTTCCAGCACCTGCAGCTCCTGCAGTGCTGTTTGCCACAGCAGTCCAAGCCTTCAGATAGTGAGGAGACTCGTCTTCTCATGTTTGAAGCATTTCAATGTAGCTTGAAAGCTTCTCATGTGTTTTGTAAATGTAAAACATGTGCGGGCTGCAAACGTTCAATCCCCACAAGAATTGTTTTGCAACACTTATAAACTGTAACTATACAATGGATCTCCATATAAACTGCATCATTAATGACGGCTCTCTTCTTGTACCAAGTGAGTTGAGACCCTTTCTGCCACTCTTGTCCCATGTGCAGTATTAACGGACAGTATGTGAAGCAGGGGAAGCTGGGAGCAGCCGTACTGGGCAACCACACAACTAAAGAGGTCGGAGGTTTGCTAATTGGTCACTTGTTTGAGATTATTGGTGTGACTTTTGATTGTTATGAATAATGCACCTCTTGTCTTCTGCAGTACAAGCTGCTTCTGTACTTGAGCCAACAGAAACAAGTGACCGCTGCCAAGATTCCTGCGGGCTTTGTGTTCACGGTGAGTGGAGACGTAAAGAACGTTGGACATGTATACGGACAGATGATGTGATGCATTAGAGGAATATCACACGTCACACTTTTCCAACAACGTATGGAACAACTTTTGAATCTTTTCTGGGTCTGAAAATGTTTCCGAACTGATACAAAGTCCAACGCTTGATCACAAACTCTTTAAGTATTTTAAGATTCTTTGAGATAATGTTATTTATCTGATAGTTGGATTAACTATCCAACTATCCACTACTATAGTGACACTATAGTAGTGTACAACTATAGTGTCACTATAGTAGTACACTACTATAGTGACACTATAGTAGTGTACTACTATAGTGTCACTATAGTGACACTATAGTGACACTACAGTAGTGTACTACTATAGTAGTACACTACTGTAGTGTCACTATAGTACTTATAGATTTTAGTACTCAATGAGCCGAGAGCCATCAGAGGAGTAAAGGATGACTAAAGGAATTCAATGATGGGCAAAATGTGCGACCTGGCCGATGGCATGGTTCTGCCAGACGGGTCCATTGAGTACTAAAATCATTGCAGATGTTTGACTCCAATAGTGTACTACTGCTGATGAGAAATTATGCAGAAATGAAGAGATAAAATAAAAATGATCACGTGTTGTTTCTCTCCTGCAGGTCCAGCCAAACAATTACTGCACGTTCTATGATGAGCAGAGGCAGAACTGGTCCCTGATGTTTGAGTCAGACAAGGCTCTCTGGGACTTCTGCAGAGAGGTGAGTTGATCACGATGGATCTGCAGCACCCTTGTATTATTCTTGCCTACATTACATGCATGCTTTGGTTCTGTTGTTTATTAGACATTGACTTCTTTTATGTGCATCAGGTGTGTCTGGCGAAAGTGAACAGCGAAGTGTCCTTAGATGCTGTGGTGGTTCAGGATCTGAGTCTGGGTGAGGGCCAGGCGGTGGAGAATGGAGACTCGTTGGAGGTGGTGTACACAGGCTGGCTCCTGCAGAACCACGCCATCGGCCAGGTCGCACACTTTGCCCATCATTGAATTCCTTTAGTCATGTTGTCTCCACTTCCTGTGGCTTTGACTCCTCTGATGGCTCTCGGCTCATTGAGTACTAAAATCATTGCAGATGTTTGACTCCAACCAGAACAAGGACAAGTTTCTACGACTGAAGGTTGGAGCTGGAAAAGTGATTAAAGTGAGTCCAAGTTCAGTCCCCATGACACAACACCTGCTCATGCTGTCACATGGTCTGCTCCTCTTTATTACTGTATATCTATTTGATCTCTGTATCTCGTGATCTGCTCTGGGTTCCTTTACGTTTCACAAGTTTTGCATGATGTTTGTTCATAAAACTATCTGTACAGATCGTACTTTAGCAGCAGATTGCTTTTAGATGTTTCCGAACATAATCTGGTTCAGTATCATGTGTCATTGGGCTTAGCTTTAAATGGCCAGCCTGAGCTGACTGCATCATGTTCATCATCATCATCATATGACATCATTATACATTACTGTCCATACATGATTATTTCATTGTCTGTGTCTGAGCAGGGCTGGGAGGAAGGGATGCTTGGGTTGAAGAAGGCCGGCCGGCGTCTCATCGTCATCCCACCCAGCCAGGCCTACGGGTCCAAGGGAGTCCCCAACCGCGTCCCCCCAAACAGCACTCTTGTTTTTGAAACGGAGCTTCGACGGGTAACAACCATCTGCTCTCGTATTTGGCCTTTTCTAATATACCTGCTCGTTCTAACGGCACACGCATATTCCATTGCACCTTCTGGTGGGACCTCTTTACTGCTCGTTGCTTGTAATGTTTGTGAAGTAAGCTGAAGCCTTTTCTGATTTTCTTTTTTGTGCCTTAGGTGAAGTTTGCCAAGGGCAACGGCTCCGTTAGCGGCAGTGCCAGCTCCAGAGACTCTGCCGCTTCCTCCCCCGTTCCTTCCCCAGCCCCCAGTGTGGAGAACCTGGCCTCAGAGCCCCCAGTACAGACAAGCGCCTCTGGTCCCGGCAGACCAGGGTGAGATTTAAACCTCGGGGAATAGTTGACGGCATCATCTTGAACTTGTTTGTCACTTAAGATGATCTGTTTCCGGCCTTTTGTGTTTGTTGCAGCGAGCCACCACTTCGTGCGAAGTCAAACTCGCTCAGTGAGCAGCTGGCAGTAAGGACCCGCACGGCTTATCAACAACTTAATATGACATTCATTCTGTTCAGTTATTGTGCAGCTGTATTCATGGAAGCTTTTTTCTTTCAAACCTCAGAACCCAGATGCCACAAAGGCCAAGCTGATCTCTCGCATGGCAAAGATGGGCCAGCCCATGTTGCCCTTTCTGACCGGAGGGTCCAGCCAGCCGGAGTCCAGTGATTCTGAGCTTGAGGTGGGTCTGCAGCTTCTACGGTCCACTTTAAAGAATACGTCTCGCAATATTCTACATTATGTTCTCGAGTTGTCCGTCTTATTCTTGTGAGGACGATATCTGAGGGACGCCCTGAGGGATGGTCTTCAGATGTCTCCTTGGACTCCAGGATTATGATAACAGTTTTACACAAATGACTAATAGCATTATCAAGTGATGGCATGTTGAGGAAAACAACCTCAAGGTGGTAATTCTAGTTCTTATCGTCAACAAACTCCATAAATAGACCAACAACTGATGGATCTACTATACAGTGTTGTGTGTGTATCACAGCCTGTCTCTTCTTCCTCAGTGAGCCTCATCACCATGAACACACACACACACACACACACACACACACACACACTAGTTTACACACACCGTCCTGCTGCCACAAATACTCACTAGAGCACCATTTGTGGATTAATCCGCCGCTGAAAATAGTCCCTAACAAATGCACTCTTTCCTGCTCTTTGAGTAGCATCTGATTAAAGACTAGAGTGACCAGCTATTTAGGAATATTGTAACCTTATTATGAGAAATAAATTACAAATCTGTTAGAAAACATACGTGTTGAAGGACTTTAGACGGGGTAGAGAAGTCCCAAAGACTAACATTGTTGCTTTTGAGGAACTTTTAACTGGTTATGAATACTAATGCCTCTATATGACCGTCATAAGGTAGCGAGACCATCAGAGAGAAGATGGTCTATTTCTATATCGACTTATTCTTATGCTCGTCATCGTTGCCTCCGGGTACACGGCAGCAGCGTCTCCTACTCCGCCGGCACCGCGCTGCTGCAGACCCAGGCCGTGTTGTTGAGCTCGCTGGAGGGAAGGGAGGCACGGGAGAGCCAGGACTGACTGGAGCAGCCTGTCAGACACCTGCGGTAGTCAAATAAGAGCTTTTCTAAAGCGACTGGTGCTCGGAAACATTACCGCTTTCGACCACAGTGAGTCGCAAAATCAACACAAAATGAACGTTCTTGTAGTAACTTTACTGGGATTTGTTGACGATAAGAAAAATAATAAATAGAAATATGAAAGCCAGCTGCCTCCATCTGCACAAAAGCTCAAAGATAAAATAATATTAGAGTTTGATTAGAAAACCACAATAGAAGCTTTTGAAGTGACGTGCGGTACAGACCTGTCGGGTCAAGGAGGAGCTTCATCAAGCCTGCTCTTACCTTCAATCTGTCTCGCAAATCCCCTGATTTCATGGGAATGCAATACAAAACATCTGAGTGCCCCTAAAAATGGCTGTCTGCCAGATGTGGTGTCATGACTGACTTGGTGCCACTATTGGGTTGATCTGCAGGACACCGGTGGCAGCAGAGCAAAGGACCGGCCTGCAGCTCTGTCTCCGGTGCAGATGTCCTCTGCTGCTCCAGCCTCAGCACATGGTAAACTTCTTCCACTTGTTCGTATGTGCATTCCTCCTCCAGCAGCTCTAGAGTACAGAGAACACAGTATGTTTTACTATTTCTTGGTAAATTCCTTTATTCCTTTATGTATTTTCCTGCAGTACATCCTCATCCTCACACTGCTCCGTCTGCTGCCTTACTTCCTGTTATGACGACGGCTGCCCCACAGCCTGGGCTGTCGGGCAGCAGCCATGCCTTTCAGGTGAGATTATATCCACATTTTGTACTGACTCATCATCAGTAAGTACATCATGGACACATGTGTTAACAGCAGTGCATGGTGTTGTTTCACAGCCTTACTCCTACACTCAGAGCTCTCAGCTGCAGCCTGTTGGCCAGGTCTACCCTGCACAAACCATCCCATACATGGGTAAGAAACAACGCTCAACTCCGTTACAAGAAGCCATGATGATCAGTGGAGCGTTGATGTCGAGGGTTGTACGGAGTGACATTTAAAATGTAGTGCAGTTTGTCAGTAAAGCTGTGCACTTGAGCAATACATGATTCAGCTGTGAGAGCGTTTTGAGTTTGATTTAAATGCTGAAACCCTTTGACTGTGTGCTTCTCAGGCTCCAGTGATGTGACGTCCTTCTTGATGACTGAGGCCCGACAACACAACACAGAGATCCGGTTAGCGGTCGGAAAAGCAGCAGATAAAGTTGATCAACTAGCCTCAAAGGTACAAACTCTCTGTACGATAATGTGTTGACTGAGAGGCTCTAGAGCAGTGTTTTTCAACCTTTTCTGAGCGGAGGCACATTTTTTACATTAAAAAGATCCCGCGGCACACCAACAAACAAAAACGTTACAAAATGACACCTTTTAGCATAATACAGCAGATATGCAGAGGTGTCAAACTCAATCACAGGGAGGGACAAAACTAAACATTGTGACTACGTTGAGGGCCAAATAGAGTCACCATATAATAAACAGGACAGAAGGGATATTGGACAAAGTGCAAAAAGAATACATGTTGAGGTATGCTACATTATATGTGTGTATTATTATACACACATGTGTGTGATCACAGACATGTCTGTGATCACACACATGTGTGTGATCACAGACATGTCTGTGATCACACACATGTCTGTGATCACAGACATGTATGATCACACGTGTCTGTGATCATACGTTCCCGTCCCTGAAGCTGGAGGTTTAGCGCAGTGAGATGCTTCGTTATGTGCGGGACAGTTACGATAAACATATGATATTTTCTGGCAGGCTGGATATATGCTGACAACTATCTAAATGTGTTGATCCTTATAGGCTTTTCATCTGGGTTATGTTGTCCAGGGCCCAGTTCAGAGTCTACATTTTTCCTTTTCAAATATTTCTCCATCGCTGTTCGTCTTGTCACCGCAACATCTCCCGCGCGTCATTTCATTCTACTGTCCTAAATGAACAAGGTCATTACTGCGCTACCTACTGTCACCCACTGGCATGGAAGAGCATGTATTACTTAGCCAGACACGATATTGCAGCTCAGACGCTCAACAACTAAATCATATTTTTTTTTTTAGACTCATTAAGTGAAATTGGACATTTTCCCACAGCACACCTGACGATCTCTCACGGCACACTGGTTGAAAATCACTGCTTTAGAGGACCAGTGTGTAGGATTTAGTGGCACCTGGTGGTGAACTCCCACACCTCCCCTTCCAAGAACCTACGCTGGCTAATGGATCCCCCCCCAAATCCTCCACACTGGTCCTAATAGAAAAGAGATGCATGTGGTTCTTGTCTTTTGTTTTACTTGAAAAGATAGATGACCTTCAGAGGCAGGGGAGTCTCTCCATGGGTGTTCCTAGTATGTCGATGGAAACCTCCATGATCATGCACAACATCCAGAGAATCATCCAGGTACGGTGCATGTCTTTCCTCAGCTCCATTTACAACACAAAGACCGTTTCTCTTAGCACATCTGTCGGTGTACTGGGATCATATCGTGTTCTAAAAACTCTTGTTTTATTTTAGGAAAATGAATGTTTAAAAAAGGAAGTCTTTGAGAAAAGCTCTCGCATTGAGGAGCAGAACCATAAGATTGGGGAGCTCATCAACCAGAACCAGAGGTGAGTCAGAAAGTGTCCAACAGTTCTGTCTGACAGCCGGCCAGACGATCGCGTCCTACCACGAGTTCATCTAGAGATGGACCTATGATAATGTGCAGCTCTTCTGTTTAAGCTCAATCATGTGACTTGAGTTATTATTTAGTTTTGTTTCACACAGCTGTCAGGATAGAATAAGGATCAATCTCCAACATGCTGTTTTATATGATCTTTATGAGACGATGTCACATCTTTGTAGTCACATCTTTGTAGTCCCATCATACTTCAGTGTGGAAGTAAAATGAGTGAATTAAAATGACAATGTAACTGGTAAGAATAATAAATAATGTATGAACTTAACGATGTGTATGGGCCTCTATCTGCTCTCACACATGACTATTTCTACATGACTGAGTCGTCCATATCTCCTTCTCACTGATGAAGTATCACAAAGTGCTGTTGCTGTATCTGAGGTGGATGTAACATGATTGTGCTGTGGTGGTCTAGGTACGTGGAGCAGAGTAACCTGCTGCTGGAACAGAGGAACGACTCCCTCAAGTCATCCAGTGAACAGCACCAGGCCAGATTACTGCAGGCTGAGCTGGACAAGGTGAGGACGCGTCTTCACTGGGGAAAAGGGCAACACCTGAGACTGCTCCAAGTTCTCATGCTGTGCTGACAGACTACACTGTTAGTCAGTAGATAGTGGTTTATTATGGAGCTAAACCATCGCATGCACTACAGTATTGACATACCTTTTTGATCTGAGCCTGAAATGCAGCACAGCTGGCCTGGGTAGGGTTAGAGGTAGGGTTAGAGGTAGGGGTAGAGTTAGGGTTAGGGTTAGAGGAAGGGTTAGAGGTTGGGTTAGAGGTTGGGTTAGAGGTAGAGGAAGGGTTAGGGGTAGAGGTAGGGTTAGAGGTAGAGGTAGAGGAAGGGTTAGGGGTAGAGGTAGGGTTAGAGGTAGAGGTAGAGGAAGGGTTAGAGGTAGAGGTAGAGGTAGGGGTAGGGGTAGGGTTAGGGGTAGGGTTAGGGTTAGAGGAAGGGTTAGAGGAAGGGTTAGAGGAAGGGTTAGAGGAAGGGTTAGAGGTTGGGGTAGAGGTAGGGTTAGAGGTTGGGGTAGAGGTAGGGTTAGAGGTAGGGTTAGAGGTAGGGTTAGGGTTAGGGTTAGAGGTTGGGTTAGAGGTTGGGTTAGAGGTAGAGGAAGGGTTAGGGGTAGAGGTAGGGGTAGAGGTAGAGGAAGGGTTAGAGGTAGGGTTAGAGGTAGAGGTAGGGTTAGAGGTAGAGGTAGGGGTAGGGGTAGGGTTAGGGTTAGGGGTAGGGTTAGAGGTGGGGTTAGGGGTAGGGTTAGAGGTGGGGGTAGGGTTAGAGGTAGGGGTAGGGTTAGAGGTAGGGTTAGAGGTAGGGGTAGGGTTAGGGGTAGGGTTAGAGGTAGTTTAGGAATGGTGTCTGTGGTGTGACGTTTGTCCAGCAGAGAGCACTGAAGTGTAAAATGTCCTGCTCAGTACTTTTCCTCTTGAATAACCAAATTTAAGGCATCTTTATGGAGAAAAAAAAGTTTGATACATATTTATGGAAATGTTTTCTAAATATTACGTTCCAGTCATTTAGCAGACACTTTGATCCAAAGTGACTTACAATCCAGATGTTATCACACCGTAGGCTCAGCTACAGGAGACATTGTTGGGGTTAAATGTCTTGCTCAAGGACACATCGACGTGTGACTAGTGGAACCGGGGACCGAACCACCGACCCTCTGATAGGACGGCCCTGCTCTCCACTTAGCCACAGTCGCTCATATGTCTCTCTATATAACTATGTATTCATTTATATAGAGTTCTGTTAAAGGTGTAAATTGTCTTGTAAAAGAAACCACATTTATTCACTATTGTACCATATGTACGTTCACTATATACACGGGACTCAAATGACAAATCAAACAAGGAAAGGTGCTACAATCTTTACATCACATGTGTCTGTAACTGGTTTTAAATTGTTTTTACATGATTTTGGTGAAAACTGAATCTCAAATGTGTGTGAATTTGTAAGATAGACTGAAGGATCAGAAGTTCCTCTGTGGATTGAGACCGTTCTCTTGAGTGAACTCTTACTACCCATTGGACAATCAGAAGCACTATCTAGTCTCAAAGCTGAGAACAGATGGTTTCATCACCTCATTAAATGATTTTTTGCAGGACAGTGACATTTGGCAGAATGACTTTGCAACACAAAGTGATCAGTAATGTGCTTTGTACTGTTGCAGAGATAAGTGGTACATTGTGAATAGTAATGTAAAGAGTACGTACGTCATTATCTTCTGTTCTACGCCATGTGAATTTCACTTGAGTAATACACTTAGTATGTATTAAATGGTTTTCTGTCTGTTACCTGTCACACATCTGATGCTAAATATAAGGAGTTCACTCTCTGCCTGCTTGTTTGCGCTGCAGTGCTGCTCTGAGAACAATCCAGCATTTACTGCTCTCTCTCCTCAGCATGCTCTGCCTCAGGACCTGGGCTCCGGCCAGGTGAGCCTGTTTTCTCTGTGTAGCGCTACCAGACCGGGTCAAACAGTATCTGCAAGAGAAGAAGGAAACGACAAAGTCAAATTGTGTAAGCGCTCCAAATCAACCTGGAAAACAAAGCAAAGACGTCTCCTCAGTTTGTCATTAACAGTTCCCATGTAGAGAGCACAACAGAAGCATGTCCACGTCACAGGACAGTAGTGAGTTTACACACTCTCTGCAAACGATTTCAAATTCACTCTGGATGCAACATCTGACAATCCTCTTCCAAACGTGCTCAAAGTGTGACGCCTCCTGTGGAACTACTGTTTGACCCAGATCTGACCGCTGCCGCTGGAATCATCCTCCTCATGTCACACTTCAAAGACATTTGAACTAACTTTCCTTCTTCTCTTTCCATCAGCCATCACTCACCATCTTCCTCCCACAGGGTCGCGCTGCTCACACCACTAGCACCAGTAGCCATTCATCTCGGCTGTCCTTCTGTTGTTCCACTGTCTCTGTGTGGCCGGGGTTTTCCTTCACTGCAGACACTGGTACATCACCCCTCCCCCTGTCGTCCTGCTTCTCCATCAGGTCCGTCTGACGGAGGATTTGGCTTCGTCCGCGGCCCAGCTGTCTCAGCTGCAGCTAGAAGCTACAGCTCACCAGCAGAAGGCCTCGGTGCTGCAGAGTGAACTGAGCTCAGCGCTGCATGACAGTGAGAGGCACTGCCAACGCATCGCTGCCCTGGAAACCCAGCTGGGAGGTTAGTGTTGATGGAGAGTCCTGCAGCACGTCTTGCCATCATGAAAGGTCATAACATAACAACAGGCGCTAAATGGACTGTACTTGTATAGTTCTCTTCTAGTCTTCCGACCACTCGCAGCGCTACAACACTAGATCTCATCATTCATGTTGCTTTGTTAGCAGATCCAGATACATTTTGAAGAACTAAAAATTCCATAGAAGACAAAAGAAATGCTGAAAATACAGTTACTGACTAACTGAGCAGAGGCCATGTTGGTCCACGATAACTGTAAAGAACGCTGCTTTATATGTTCCAGAGCTGAAGGAGGCAGCAGAGAGGACTCAGGCTCAGTACCGCTCAGAGAAGCAAAGACGCAAAGAGATGGAGCTGAGAGTTGGCAACATGGAGGAGGAACTGCAGGACCTAAAGACTGATAAAGAGAGCCTAGAACGAGTACGTATGCATCATGTTCTGGTCCTTCTGTCAGTGACCTTGGGTCTCCCCAGAGGGCAGCCACTTCACATCAGTGCACAGAAGACCACATGGTGACAAGGATGATATGTTTAAGAACTGTTCAGATCAAGAAAGAATTCACGCAGGAGTTTTTGAAATGTGAAAGACTTGTTGTGTAAATGTTGACTAACGGATGGTTCCCCTTCCTTTAAGACATTCTCAGAGAGGAAGAACAAGTGGCAGGCTGAGCGTCAGCGTCGGGATGAGGAGGTGGAGGAGCTCCGTAAAAGCAGCCAGCAGGAGGTGGACAATCTTCGAGCTCAACTCCGCAATGCCAGGACCAGCACCGACAACGCTGCATCTGAACAGGTTGCGTCCAATGACAGGGCTCTACTGTAGGAATGTGAAGGGTAACGGGATGGGTTCATAACGTCTCTCTGATTTCCTCAATTAGTTCTGGATCAGGTAAAGTTATAGTGAGGAACCTTTAACTAAAGTATAAAACCAATGCCTCTATATGACCTCCGTCATCAAAGAGACCATCAGAGAGAAGATGGTCTGTTTCTATAGAGTTACTCTTAATGCTCGCCATCGGAGCCACCGGGTCGGATTCTGGTGAAATCAGATGAACTCATGCAGGTTCACCAGAAACTCCTTCAGCTCAGACTCCAGCAGAGACCGGTCCACCGTGAACAGACCCAGATCCTCCAGCAGAGACCGGGTTCTTTCTGAAAGCTTTACTAAAGCCCGTTCTATGGAAGTGTTTACCTCAGTGGCTACATTGTGGACATGGCTTCACTAACGTATACCTTGTATGTGTCACAGTTGTCTCAGCTGCAGGCGGAGCGGGAGGACGAGTGGAAGGGGAAGTGTGAGCAGATGTTGGCCTCTGCTAAAGAGCAGCACAGTCGAGAGCTGGCTGAGCTAACGGAGCACAGAGATGCTCTGCAGGACAAGCTAACGCAGCTACAGGAGAAGGTAGACAAGCTAGCCACGGTAAAACACGAACATGAGCAATATCATCCGTTTGTCTCATTGGCTGTTGACTTAATGAGGAAGTCCAACTCTGTACATGATGGTAACTTTATTAGACTACAGATGACATTATGGGAGATGTAGGTCCAGCAGCTTTGTGATGCTGGAGTAACCCGTTTAATCATAATGTGATTCCTCTAGTGTGATTGTTGTATCTTTTCATCACAATACAGAGCAGATTTACTACATTCATGTTTTATGTTCATTACATCGGCTTCAACAAATGAAGGAGTAATATGTTCCTCATCATTTGAATGACTGTTGTTGGGTCACATGAAGGATTTATTTATACATGTACCAAAAACTCAAAGGCTCAAATAGCTGCTGCCAAAGAAAACAAATCCATAAAGTACCTTTGGTTTGTTTACTTAGATTCACCATAATGTGAAAGAAGAAACAGTTGTTTGTACAGTATTATGTAATGTGAATATATGAGTTGTGATTGCCTTATGTACGGCCTCTCTCACTCAACAGTTCACGGTTCTGAAGCAGTCCAGAGATTCAGAAGAACAGGCTTTGCTACAACACGGCAGGGAGACTGAGGAGCTGCAGGTCCTTCAGGAGAAAGTAAGTCGTCAGTCAGCCGGTGCTTCTAATTAGATCAAACGGTCGTCATTGGCAGGGAATGTCCACAACTAATTTGTTCATTACTATCACCCCCCTCCCTCCACACACACACACACACACACACACACACACACGCACACACACACCCCGTCACTGCATGTTGTTCTCTTTAAGTGCACAGCCTTGGAGCAGCAAGGACTAGCTGTAAGGGAGGAACTGGAGAGAAGAGTGGCTGAACTGGAGAAGAAGCTGGCAGAGGAGGAGAGCTCAGGAGACACTTCAGCAGAGGTGAGGAGTCATCCATGAACACTCACACACACACGTAAACCAGTCCATGTTGAACCAGCACCTTTATGATCCAGTCAGAACTCAATCTGAATAGGATTCTAATGTTACGGATGTGATGATGTAATGAATAGAGTGTGATAGTGCTCATCATCTCTGTGTGTACCTGCAGGTGAAGCGTGTGATGAACGGTGTTTTTCACTCCCTGCGGGGGGAGTTTGACCTCGGGGAGTCTTACAGTGGCCAGGCTGTGCTGGGGGTGATCGTCACGACTATTAAGGTGAGTGTCTTTACACAGAAACAAGGTTCTGGATCGCACCCCCCACAGATCCAAACAGGGAGTGGAGGCACAAACGTCCAGCTCATCATCCTCTTATCTATCCATCTCAAGGGCTTTCATCAGTGGACCAGCACCACATAGGGACTCATTGATTTCAATGAAAATCTTCAAGATGATTACATTAAGAAAAAGACTTAGAACCAGTGAGCTTTAGGGAGAGACTGAGAAGAGTTCTCCTGCCTGAGAAGAACCGTAAGGAGTAAGAGGATCAGTGAAACAGGCAGGACCTGACTCCTCCAAGCTCTAACAACCAGCTGCTCTAGAAGGCACAGGTCACCAGAGAAGAGATGCTGTGGTCACTTCTCAGGGTGTGTAGAAGCCTGGCAGCAGTAATACCCAGCTACTGTATACACACACACACACACACACATGTCATTGTATTCACTATAATAGAGGCGGATGATACTTACTGTCTGATATTTATATAACACACTAGTGCCATGCATATGTGTTGTTGACCTGTCCTCATGATATTTCTCTTCCAGAATGTAACCATGCAGCTTCTGGGGGGCACAGACAGAGCTCCACTGAGACCGAGTAAGGACGAAGAGGAGGAAGAGGAAGAAGAGGAGGAAGGAAGTGATGACGTGAAACAAAGACAGCAGACTGTACAGAATGTACATGTGAATGGTGACCGAGAAGTCGGAGAGGAAAAAGATTATGAGGCTGATTCAGACTCTCACAAAGTCGGTGAGACCCAGATGGATCAGGAAGTAGCAGCAGACGAGGAGACAGAGATGGAGTCAAAGACACAAAGTCAGACTGAAGCAGTAGAGGCCACTGAACCGAAACCCACACAGACAGCAGATTGTGAAGTGCAGCAGGAGACGGCAGGACACTCTGTTCCTGAGATCTCTCCAGAGGAAAAGCACAGCGATCAGTCTGTAGATCTCGATGAGGAACCTGATGAGAGTCCACCGCCTGAGGACGGACAGGAAGCTGTGTCAGGAAGGAATGGAGAAGAAATGCATGGGGCTTCTCAGGAAGCCTTTGGACCCCCAGCCAACCCACCTCCACCACCAAGCAGCTCAAGAGAGGACACAAGGTGAGTCCTGGCATCACCGCTTGCGATGTCATCATACCTGGCCAGCAACGGTGTCTGTCAGTGACGTCTCATAAAGGCAACAGGAGCCGTCTCCGTGCTGCAGTGTGCTCCATCTCCTACGGTCTACGGCCGTATTCATGGCCCTACTTCCACATAGGAGGTTTGATGTTGTTCATGGGGGAGGGGTCTATAGTCTTCTTCTTTAAGAGTGGCTGAATAACAGCTGACCTGACCCGCTAGATGGTTTGTTTCACAGAACCATCTGAGAAGATGTCATTTGAAACTGTTTGCTTTTAAAGAATAGTTGGCAGGTGATTTGATAAAACATCTGTCAATCAAACTCTTACCAAAGCGAGTCAGGAGAAGAGCGATCACATGTTGTCCATGGAGAAAAGCCTTCAGTGTCGTCTTGCTCTTCTTTCAATGAA